>NC_092105.1:52494598-52794598 GCF_045679555.1 Salvelinus alpinus | reverse complement strand
TACAGAGCTTTAAACTGATCTGAGAACAGAGCCTCGTTTTCAGACCTTCGCAGTTCCTGTCATGGATTTCGCTGCAGAAAGAGTTCTGGTTCACCCACAGACATAATTCAAACGGTTTTAGAAACTAGAGATTGTTTTCTATCCAATAGTAATAATAATATGCATATTGTACGAGCAAGAATTGAGTATGAGGCAGTTTAATTTGGAGACGATATTTTCCAAAGTTGAAACAGCACCCCCTATATTGAGAAAAGGTTAATAAACAGATCACCGGCCATTTTGAATCCCACCGTACCTTAACTATGCAATCTGGTTTTGGAGCTGGTCATGGGTTCAGCTCAGCCACGCTCACGGTCCAAAACAATATCATAACCGCCATTGATAAAAGACAGTACTGTGCAGCCGTCTTCATCGACCTGGCTAAGGCTTTCGACTCTGTCAATCACTGCATTCTTATCGGCAGACTCAATAGCCTTGGCTTCTCAAAAGACTGCCTCGCCTGGTTCACCAAATACTTCTCAGATAGAGTTCAGTGTGTCAAATCGGAGGGCCTGTTGTCCGGACCTCTGGCAGTCTCTATGGGGGTGCCACAGGGTTCAATTCTCGGGCCGACTCTTTTCTCTGTATATATCAATGATTTCGTTCTTGCTGCTGGTGAATCTCTGATCCACCTCTAAGCAGACGACACCATTCTGTATACATCTGGACCTTCTTTGGACACTGTGCTAAAAAACCTCCAAACAAGCTTCAACGCCATACAACACTCCTTCCGTGGTCTCCAACTGCTTTTAAATGCTAGTAAAACTAAGTGCATGCTCTTCAACCGATTGCTGCCCACACCTTCCCACCCAACTAGCATCACTACTCTGGACAGTTCTGACCTAGAATATGTGGACAACTACAAATACCTAGGTGTCTGGTTAGACTGTAAACTCTCCTTCCAGATTCACATTAAGCATCTCCAATCCAAAATTAAATCTAGAATCGGCTTCCTATTTCGTAAACAAAGCCTCCTTCACTCATGCCGCCAAACAAAGCCTCGTAAAACTGACTATCCTACCGATCCTTGACTTCGGCGATGTCATTTACAATATAGCCCCAACACTCTACTCAGCAAACTGGATGTAGTCTATCACAGTGGCATCCATTTTATCACCAAAGCCCCATATACTACCCACCACTGCGACCTGTATGCTCTCAATGGCTGGCCCTCAATACATATCTGTCGCCAAACCCACTGGCTCCAGGTCATCTATAAGTCTTTGCTAGGTAAAGCCCCGCATTATCTCAGCGCACTGGTCACCATAGCAACAACCACCCGTAGCACACGCTCCAGCAGGTATATTGCACTGGTCATCCCCAAAGCCAACACTTCCTTTGGCCGCCTTTCCTTCCAGTTCTCTGCTGCCAATGACTGGAACGAATTGCAAAAATCTCTGAAGCTGGAGTCTTACATCTCCCTCTCTGACTTTAAACATCAGTTGTTTGAGCAGCTTACCGATCACTGTACCTGTACACAGACAACACATTTGTTTATGTGTAACTCTGTGTTGGGAACAACACATGCAGAGATCATCCGTTCACCTACTCTGCCTCTCACAAAGATACGGCAGTTGGAACCAAAAATCTAAAATTTGTACTCATCAGACCAAAGGACAATTTCCACCGGTCTAATGTCCATTGCTCGTGTTTCTTGGACCAAGCAAGTCTCGTCTTCTTATTTGTGCCCTTTAGTAGTGGTTTCTTTGCAGCAATTCGACCATGAAGGCCGGATTCACGCAGTCTCCTCTGAACAGATGATGTTGACATGTGTCTGTTACTTGAACTCTGTGAAGCATTTATTTGGGATGCAATTTCTGATGCTTGTAACACTAATGAACTTATCCTCTACAGCAGAGATAACTCTTGGTCTTCCTTTCCTGTGGTGGTCCTCATGAGAGCCAGTTTCATCATAGCGCTTGATGGTTTTTGCAACTGCACTTGAAGAAACTTTCAAAGTTCTTGAAATATTGACTGAACTTCCGTATTGACTGCACTTCATGTCTTAAACTGATGATGGACTGTCGTTTCTCTTTGCTTATTTGAGCTGTTCTTGCCATAATATGGACTTGGTCTTTTACCAAACAGGGCTATCTTCTGTAAACCACACCTACCTTGGTCACAACTGCTAAACACGTGTATGTGACCAATAACATTTGATTTGATTTGAACACAACTGATTGGCTCAAATGCAAAAGGAAAGAAATTCCACAAATTAACTTTGAACAAGGCACACCTGTTAATTGAAATGCATTTCAGACTACTTCATGAAGCTGGTTGAGAGAATGTTTGTATATATATATATATTAATATATATATATATATATATATATGTATGTATAGTCATGTACCATAATATCAAAAGGCAATGCAGCACAGTTGGTTGTGATTCTAACCATGTAGTAAAGAGAGGCAAACATTTAGACTTTCATCACCCGTTTGAACAAGCTGTAATAAAGCTAAGAAAAAAAGCACATATTTCACACTACTCAGTTAGACTATAAAAGTCAAGCTGAAACCAAAGAGATGATTCAATGTGAAAGTGAAGTTTCTCTTCGACAGACATTCTGACCGGTGGAAAAACATGACCTGTGTAGAAAATTGCAGCCTTCTTATTAAAGCAACAACAGACTTTCCAAATAGGAAATCAATATTAGCCCTTGCTACATGTCAATACAGAAATGACCATCTGCTAGGCATCGCAAGCTCATCACTCTACGAACAACAACACTCACAAAACTCTGTCTCTCTCACGAACACACATGCAAACTCTTTCTCTCTCTCTCCCACACATACACACACACACACACACAAACTCTTTCACACGAGACACAGACACACAGTCTCTTTTTCTCTCTCTCACACACTACCTTACACACACACCTAAGCTTACAATGAAAAAAAAGGACAAGCCTTATGGTTTCCAAGGTCTCGATTTGTTTACTATGTTACAAGAACAGGTGGATAGAATCAGGAAAAAAAGAGAGAGGGTTTCCTGAGCTGTATGGGGTTCAAAGCTCGTGAATGCATCGTAAATGGCACCCTATTCCCTATATAGTGCACTTTTGACAAAAGTAGTGCACTATGTAGGGAATAGGGTTCCATTTTGGATGCAGTCCAAGGCTCGGATTATAAGAGTAAGGACCCCATACTGTGGCTTGACATGGCTACCGGCTTACACTGCATTTTTCTCTGACACTGCCAGCTCACCTTAGGTCAAAAAAAGCATGTGACGTCTCCACACACGTGTTGACAGACAAGACTGCAGCTCCGTGTCGACAACAAGCTCCTTCTTCCCAAAGGTTATCTTTCATCATCATGACATTGATGACAAAGTCACAGTCGGTCAGAGGAGAGGTGTTCGCTATGACCTAAGAAGAAGTCATAAACAACAGGGTCTTCGCGGGACATGTACAGTTCATCGAGCTGGCATGAAGGTTCACTTCCATTGTATGCACACTGAAAATCCCATCAAACATATTTCGCACATCTCACCCCAAATGTATGACACATACAACATGTCTGACATTGGTTGGATGCTTTGGCCCCTCAACTGCAAGTCATCTATCATCGTAAATGCATGAAAGATGGGAAGGTGTTTTCAGTTCACAGTGCTAGTGCGCAGGTTCCCTTCAGTTCGACACTAAAATAAACGTTCCTTAAAGTCTGCAGGTACAGTATAATGTTTTATATCATGTGAGATGCATATAGGAAGCCGTTAAAATGTCTTATGAGACTTGTATTATGTACAGTATATATCTATGTATCAAATGTTCAACTGACTCATAAATGGCTACACATACAAACAGGCTGTGCTCTAAGCTTAAATACTCATATAATTACCAATGCTATCCCTTAATGATAAATTACTTTTTTTTACCTACACATAGCCCAATAATCTCAAAGACAATCTCCTATTATCGCCGATCTTCCACGATAAATTATTCACAACCTAAGAAAAACCTATATATACATAAGTCATTACTCTCCCTGTGCTCTTAATGAGGGTACATTGTGCTTGTGTGTGTGTGTGCAACGTGCAAGTCAACGTACAAGGCTGGTCTCGGGGCCCGGGTGGATAGTTACCGACCAGCATGAGTTCCATCTTATCCAGGCTCCTGATTAACTCATCGTCTGTCTGTCCACTCAACCCTTAGACATGTGCTTACATGTCATAATCGTCATAATTCTCCTCATCGGGCCCCGGGGCCTCCAGGGTCGCAGGGCTGGGCTTCTCCACCGCAGCTTAGTGATTAGGGGCCTGTTCCCCAGAGGGAGTAATAGTACTGGTTAATACTGGGTAATTCCTCACCCCTTTAACTTCACACCACTGTACTACTGGTCCCTTGTATTCATCTATTAAATATAGAATATCAAAAAATTGTAATGAGTGAGTGTGTGTGTGGGATGTCTGTATAGAGTGGGGGGTGCCCATGTATGTGGTCATGATGGTGGGGGTTTGTGTGCATGGGGAGGGGGGTATTTTGTGTGTGTGTGTGTGTGTTTGCATGCGGAAAGAGAGGGGCGTTCTTCGTAAGGCTTCGTAAGTTTTTCCTTGACGTACACAAGTCAACGTGCAAGTCAACGTACAAGTACACGCGCCTTCAGTCCAGCACACACCCTCATGAATAATGTAATATTCTCTCAATAGAACAGAAAGGAGAGCTCTCAAAATGTCTTATCACCCCATTTCTCAGATTCAAATTCTTTCCTCCTCAAATTTTCAGTTCTCCATAAAAAAGTTAGTATTTTTCACCAGCTGTGAACATATCTGTCATGAATACCAGTCCTTTAATGTTATTCCCCATCCTCCTGCTGCACTGTAAACAGCTGTCAACAGTATTCCTGATTTACTTGTCAAGCGTTTGGAGGGGGGGGGGGGTCGTCTTGCATGTGGCACTGACACCCCAGGAACGGGTGGGGTTCACAGGAGACAATAAAACCTTGGCTTCCCAGGCTCAGGCGATTCTAGATGGTAACTTACCCCGCTTCCTTAAAATGGGACGAAAACTAAGAGTGGAACCGTGTGTGCGTGTGCGTGCGTGTGTGTGCGCGTGCGTGTGTGTGTGCGTGTGTGCGGGCGTGTGTGTGTGTGCATGTGCACTAGAGAGCTGCTTTCGAGTCATGTTTATATTCATGTATTACCTTGCATCGCGAAGATGAATCCATACAAATATGCATGAACTTGACGTTAAGGAGACGAAAATCGAACGGACAAATGTGAGAAAGAATTATATGTATGAAAAACATGTGCACACGAACGCACACACACACACGTTAAAAGTAGACCAGTCTTTAAACGTATCGGTAATAAAATAAAATCTATTTGCCGTATATTTTTCAACTGTGCTGTTTCACAAAAGTTCTGAACCTATGTACATTTTACGGACACAGTATATTTTACATTAGTTATCTTGTTATTTTTGGTCCCACCCTTCAGCCTCACTCAACCCATCCCATCTATCATTGAACACCATCCAGTTTTGATTTCTATTTGCCGTATTTTTCTCAACCGTGCTGTGATGTTTCACAAAAGTTCTGAACCTTTCTATTCTCATAGTTTGTAAAGATTGTAAATTAAAGATAACACATTTTGCTAAGAGTATTATTATATTATTGAGCAATTGACTATGACTTTTCAAATCACCCAGCAGTGCTATTTGCAGAGTTAGCTCCAGCGAAATGTTGACATTTTTCAGCCATTCCTGAACCTGCGACCAAAAACAAGTTACATATGGACAGTACCAAAAAAAATGATCTAATGATACTGTCTCTTCGCCGCATTGACTCTACTTATTTTCTTAATGCTATTAGACTGTTAACCATGATAAAAGAAAATAACCTCCTAACTCTTCATTTCTCTCCTTTTGTCTCTCTCAGCCTTCAAATCTCCATATCCATCTTTCCTTCTCTGTTCCACTATCTTTTACTTTATCAACCTCTTTATTCCTCTCTCTCCCTCACTCGCACTTTATATAATTGAACAAAGTACACACCGATCAACAACGGACAATACTAGACAGCTTATTTTCATCGGTAGCTAAAAACAAACAATGTTTCTCGCTCTACCCCATCAACCATACCCCCCAACCCCCATTTTCTCTCTCTCTCTCTCTCTCTGTCACACATCATTGTTGTCCACTCTTATCGGTTCTAAATGATGAGTCGTACGGGCGGTCACATTACCCGTCATTAGCGAACACTCCAACAACACTGTTCTGTTATCATCCGGCAATCGAGAGTGTCAGGCAGTGACGCACCTCACAGGATGACAACCATAAATGCACCAGCAATTAACTTCCAAACAAGTGGTGTGCTTACATGACACCTCAGTCACAGATAGCAGTAATGGAAAACGCACTTTGAAAATAGAGCTTTTCCATCAATGACGTAATATATTGTTGAACATAATATACTCTACGGGCATACCTCTAAAGTAGCACTGCTATTTTATTTGCTGGTGTACTGTATATTTTACTGTACTGTGCGACGTATGGTCATGTATGCCTATGTGTGTCTGTCATGTTACGCCTATAAGAGCGACTCTATAATTATCTCGTATCTATCTTTTGACCTGACAATATTGTAGAAATGTATATTAATAGCTCATAAGTACTTTCCTATAAAAATGTTGGAATTCACGATTGAATGAATTTCTCTATTCTTATTGTACAATTTCATGAAATAACCATCAGATAAGCACATCGATGAAGAGACACAAAACAACAATCAAACCAGAACAATATCCATTCCATCTCATCAGCATCACTTTGGGCATCTGCAGCCCAGATCCATCTATGGAGGACTAGACATTGACATGTGTCAGGTGCCGACTGACTCCCTGTCGATGCGCTCACTGACCAGAAAGGTCTCCCACTATCAGGGGACCACTGCAAAAAACTTAGCGCTCAAAGTCAATCAAATTAGCTCCTTCCAGCCCACTAACTTATGAGCCGAGGGGCTGCAGCCAGAACTACCACCCAACAGTTATGTCTGGGGGGGGGGGGGGGGATCTAGGAGGGCACCCTATGGGGAAGATAGAGGCTAGCAGAGCCTATAGCATTGATGAACTTGGAGGAAATTAGCAGCACTGTTGAATAGTCTTTGAATCAAGAAAAGCACAACTATGGGAGTTCGTCAAGAGAAGAGTCAAAATTATTTTACTTTCAGTGGAAAACAACTATGACTTTTGAATGAAATGTTATTATCCAACTTGGGGCTGCTGCTGTTTTGCATGTGAAACAGGCACAATCAGAAATTGGTTGTTCCCCCCGTTGTGTTTCTGCAGTCTCTGCAGGTGAGTGAATTCCTCTGGGGAGAACCAGACAATGGAAATCATATTTAGATCAGAGTAGTTACTTATTGCATATGATTCTGCATTACAGGGAATGCTGCAGGAGGTGAATCCTTGTCCCGCTCCGTGTGTCTTATTGTAAGAACCTGTGGAGGACAGACACCTTGTCTGTTTTGATGTGTTTCCAGCCACTTTAAGATATCAGGTGGCAACACACATTGATGTCACATCAAATTGAACAAGATTCTCAAAGTGAAAGGAACTATTACTCTGCAAAGCTTTTCTTCCGTCTTCTGTTTGAGAAGAGGACTGATGCCAGAGGTTGTCTGTAAAACATATCATCAAATCAATAAACAGATTTTTCTTGAATAAATAAGCAGGAGACAGAGGGTTGGAGGGTTTTTGAGGGGGGTGGGAGGGGGCGGGTGGTAGAGTGTCATATCTCCCGTCACTGAGTGTCAAGACTAATAAATCTATTTGAATGCGAGCAGTAAGTTTTGTTTCCTTATCATTGTTGAAATGAACGTGGCTGATGGCAGGGGAGGAGAACATAATGTTCAGGCGAGTCCAAACGGTACAGTATTTTTTTCTAAAAGCTGACCAAAAATGTTCAGAGGGGGGAGATCAACAAAGCACAGTAGTGAAGGATTGATTGCCAGTTAGCAGAAGAAAAATATATATATACGGTCTCCTCACACTTGACTGCCCCCCCCCTACTAGCACTGACTTTGCTGATACCTACTTTATGATGAAAAATGTACTTACTATGACTGAGATGTGTAGATCTCTAGCTATCTTAAGATGAATGTATGTCGCTCTGGATAAGAGTGTCTGCTAAATGACTAAAATGTAAATGTAAATATAAAAAAACATGTTCATAAGATTGTCATTACATCTAACAGGTTGCCATTGCAAGCGCCAAATGTCTGTCTAACCTGAATGAGGTATTTTTTGCAGTCTTGCCAAACAGCAAACAAGTCCGATTTGATCATTAGTTCATATCTCTATTGTTCATTTGCCAACTCTCTGTATTTTGAATCCGTTTCTTCCTTATATTGATTGAAATGCAAAGTGACATTTGGGAAGTAGCAACCAAATTTGTATTTGTAAAAATAGACAACAAAATAATTCCTAACAATACAAATGTAAAAATGTAAAACATGTACAAAACCCTCCCCTGAATGTTTTATAACAGAGTGAAGACAACAAAATCAAAATGGCCAACGCCATGGGTAGGTCTGTTTCACAACCTCCCTGGGTCCCTATAAAACACAGAGCAACCAGAGACCATAGTCACCGCACTGCTCCCTGTTCCTGGGGGCACAATGCTGCGCTCTTTGAAGATCAAAGACACTGAGGTGGAACACCATGTTTAGAGGTGCTGGAAAATGTGTGTGTGTGTGTGTGTGTGTGTGTGTGTGTGTGTGTGTGTGTGTGTGTGTGTGTGTGTGTGTGTGTGTGTGTGTGTGTGTGTGTGTGTGTGTGTGTGTGTGTGTGTGTGTGTGTGTGTGTGTGTGTGTGTGTGTGTGTGTGTGTGTGTGTGTGTGTGTGTGTGTGTTGAAGGGGTAGCGTAGTGGGGGAGATAAATGAGATAAACCCCTACCATTTTGTCTCAGGGCTATTGGCCTTCCTATGAGCTCTAACTCAAACTACAACTAAAAAATCTTACTATCTTCACCTAACAGCTATGCTTTAATAGCTTGTGGTATTTAAGGAATACAAAAATCTCAATCTTTCTATAAGTGTATCGCTCTTGAATTACCGTTGTTTAGCATCCAATCAATGAATAACAAAGGCGTTTGGTTAAACATTTCTGCAACCTTTCCCTTCGATTATTCCTGATCTGTTGACAGATGAACAGTATACTCTTTTATGCCCCACCTGCTCATGTCCAGAAGGGGCCTGGCTGCCCGTCAGAAAATACCTAATATTCAGAGCATATTTGCCATCATGACAATGAAGCATAATTGGCAAGGTGTTGTGTTGGGAGTCATAATGAGCACCATACCACAAACGAGTCAGCGGGTGGAAAAACGCAGAGTTTTGCGAGCGGGATTAGTCAGAATTCTACTCCTGGCACTTCGCTAGAGGACCCACAACAAAAAGCCCACCTCAATCCACCTCGAGTGTGCCATTTTACTCTGCGTCTCTCCCACTTTGTATTTCTCTCCCTCCACGAGAGGACAGCCATGCCAGGCCTTTCTGCATGAAAGGTAGAGTGTTTGGCTTTTGAGGCTATTTGTGCGATTGACTCTGTCATGTTTGTGTCCGGTGGGAGGCGCTTGCGCCAGTTTCTTTGCAGGAGTAGGGGGTTTTGTTTGTTTCTGCATCATGCCAGGAGAAGTGACAGCCATTCCGGTTCTTTCACAGAAACACATTCCTCTGTGTGAGAAAGGCAGCCGCTGAGCCAAGATGAAAGGACACAGGGGCTGAGTTACACAGGAAGGCAGACTGTACATATACTTCCATATAAACACTACACAAGCCATGTCAAAGGGACAGAGGGAGAGGGAGAGGGAGAGGGAGAGGGAGAGGGAGAGGGAGAGAGCGAGAGCGAGAGAGCGAAGGTCCCCAACCAAGGAGGGCCTACAGCGGCATCTACGACTTCTGCACAGATTCTGTCAGACCTGACCGCTGACAATACATCTCAGTAAGACAAAAAATAATGTTGTTCCAAATAAGGTCCAGTTGCCAGCACCACAAATATTGCCCTAGATCACACAAAAAAACAATATCTACCTCTGCCTAAACATCAGCACCACAGGTAACTTCCACAAAGCAATGACCGATCTGAGAAACAAGGCAAGGGCCTTCTATGCCAACAAAAGGAACATAAAATTTGACATACCAATTAGGATATGGCAAAATATACTTGAATCAGCTATAGAACCCATTGCGCTTTATGGTTGTGAGGTCTGGGGTCCGCTCACCAACCAAGAATTCACAAAATGGGACAAACACCAAATGTAAACTCTGCATGCAGAATTTTGCAAAAATATCCCCAGTGTGCAATGTAAAACACCAAATAATGCATGCAAAACAGAGCAGAATTAGGCCGATACCCGCTAATTATCAAAATCCAGGAAAGAGCCTTTATATTCTACAACCACCTAAAAGGAAGCGATTCCCTAACCTTCCAAAATAAAGACATCACCTACAGAGAGATGAACCTGGAGGAGACTCCCCTAAGCAAGCTGGTCCTGGGGCTCTGTTCACAAACACAAACAGACCCCACACCGAGCCCCAGGTTAGCAACACAATTAGAACCAACCAAATCATGAGAAATTACATTTTATTTGTCACATGCACCGAATACAACAATTGTAGACCTTACCGCGAAATGCTTACTTTACAAGCCCTTAACAAACAATGCTGTTCAAGAAAGAGTCAAGAAAATATTTATTAAATAAACTAAAGTAAAAACAACTAAATTCAAATAAAAAGTAATAGAATAAAAATAATGAGGCTATATACAGGGGTTACCGTTACCGAGTGAATGTGCGGGGGGTACAGGTTAGTCAAGTTATATTGTACATGTAGGTAGGGGTAAAGTGACTATGCATAGATAATAAACAGCGAGAAGCAGCAAAGTAAAAACAAATGTAAATAGTCCAGTGGCCATTTGATTAATTGTTCTGCAGTCTTATGGCTTGGGGTGGAAGCTGTTAAGGAGCCTTTTGGACCTAGACTTGTCACTCCGGTACCGCTTGCCGTGCGGTAGCAGAGAGAAAAGTCTATGACTTGGGTGACTGGAGTTTTTGACAATTTTTTGGGCCTCCCTAGGGTCTGTTTTTCTCCACTTCTTGTCTGACTGACGTGGCCAAAGTAAACTGCATGTTACTCAGGCCCAGAAGCCAGGATATGCATATAATTGGATAGAAAACACTTTGACATTTGTAGAAATGTTCAAATAATGTAAGAGACTATAACACAATTGATATGGTAGGAGTAAATCCAGAGAAAAACCAAACGTAAAAACAATTTTTTTGAGAGCCCATGCTCTTTCAATGGAAAACTATGAGTCTTATGCAATTCCAGCTCCCAGATTGCAATTCCCATGGCTTCCACTAGATGTCAACAGTCTTTGTTCAAGGTTTCAGGCTTGTTTCTTCCCAAACGAGGAAGAACTTTGAGTTTTGGTACTGGGAGTCAGAGTTGTAAATCAGTCTGTGAGAGCGCGACGAAGAGGACGCGCACTTGCTAATTTTACTGTCTATTGAACATACTTCTTTCCGTATGAAATGTTATAGTTTAATTACATTTTAGGGGACCTGAGGATTACATAGAAACGTATTTTGACATGTTTAACAAAGTTTAGCGTTAGCTTTTTTGAATCCTTTCTCTGCATGCTGAAAGAGTGGATTTCTCAAATCGATGGCGCCAACCCTCACAGACATTTTTGGATATAAAGAAGGATTTTATCTAACAAACGACCATGCATGTTGTAGCTGGGACCCTTGGGATTGCAAATCAGATTAAGATTTTCAAAAGTAAGTGAACATTTAATCGTTATTTATGATTTTACGAAGTCTGTTCTGGTTTAAAAATATTTTGGTGTGGTGCGCCGTCCTCAAACAATTGCATGGCATGCTTTCGCTGTAAAGCCTATTGTAAATCGTACAATGCAGTTAGATTAACAAGAATTTAAGCTTTTAACTGATATAAGACACTTGTATGTACAGTTGATGTCGGAAGTTTACATACACCTCAGCCAAATACATTTAAACTCCGTTTTTCACAATTCCTGACATTTAATCGAAGTAAAAATTCCCTGTATCAGGTCAATTAGGATCACCACTTTATTTTAAGAATATGAAATCTCAGAATAATAGTAGAGAGAATGATTTATTTCAGCTTTTATTTCTTTCATCACATTCCCAGTGGGCCAGAAGTGTACATACACTCAATTAGTATTTGGTAGCATTGCATTTAAATTGTTTAACTTGGGTCAAACGTTTCGGGTGGCCTCCCACAAGCTTCCCACAATAAGTTGGGTGAATTTTGGCCCATTCCTCCTGACAGAGCTGGTGTAAATGAGTCAGGTTTGTAGGCCTCCTTGCTCGCACAAGCTTTCAGTTCTGCCCACACATTTTCTATAGGATTGAGGTCAGGGCTTTGTGACGGCCACTCCAATACCTTGACTTTGTTGTCCTTGAGCCATTTTGCTACAACTTTGGAAGTACGCTTGGGGTCATTGTCCATTTGGAAGACACATTTGCGACCAAGCTAAAACTTCCTGACTGATGTCTTGAGATGTTGCTTCAATATATAGACATGATTTTCCTCCCTCATGAGCTATCTATTTTGTGAAGTGCATTCCCTCCTGCAGCAAAGCACCCCCACAACATGATGCTGCCACCGCCGTCCTTCACGGGTGGGATGGTGTTCTTCGGGTTGCAAGCCTCCCCCTTTTTCCTCCAAACATAACGATGGTCATTATGGCAAAGCAGTTCAATTTTTGTTACATCAGACCAGAGGACATTTCTCCAAAAAGTACGATCTTTGTCCCCATGTGCAGTTGCAAACCGTAGTCTGGCTTTTTTATGGCGGTTTTGGAGCAGTGGCTTCTTCCTTGCTGAGCGAGCTTTCAGGTTATGTCGACATAAGACTCGTTTTACAGTGGACATAGATACTTTTGTACCTGTTCCTCCAGCATCTTCACCAGGTCCTTTGCTGTTGTTCTGGGATTGATTTGCAGTTCTCTCACCAAAGTACGTTCATCTCTAGGAGACAGAACGCGTCTCCTTCCTGAGCAGTATGACGACTGCGTGGTCCCATGAAGTTTATACTTGCGTACTATTGTTTGTTCAGATGAACGTGGTACCTTCAGGTGTTTGTAAATTGCTCCCAAGGATGAACCAGACTTGTGGAGGTCTACAATTTTTTTCTGAGGTCTTGGCTGATTACTTTTGATTTTGCCATGATGTCAAGCAGAGGCACTGAGTTTGAAGGTAGGCCTTGAAATACATCCACAGGTACACCTCCAATTGACTCGTATGATGTCAATTAGCCTATCAGAAGCTTCTAAAGCCATGACATCATTTTCTGGAATTTTTCAAGCTGATAAAAGGCACAGTCAACTTAGTGTATGTAAAGTTCTGATCCACTGGAATTGTGATGCAGTGAATTGGAGTGGGTCTAGGGTTTCTGGGATGATGGTGTTGATGTGAGCCATGACCAGCCATTCAAAGCACTTCATGGCTACTGATGTGAGTGCTATGGGCCGGTAATCATTTAGGCAGGTTACATACGCTTCCTTGGGCACAGGGACTATGGTGGTCTGCTTGGAACATGTAGGTATTACAGACTCGGTCAGGGAGAGGTTGAAAATGTCAGTAAAGACACTTGCCAGTTGGTTCATGCATGCTTTGAGTACACATCCTGGTAATCTGTCTGGCCCCGCGGTTTTGTGAATGTTGACCTATTTAAAGGTCTTGCTCACATCGGCTACTGAGAGCGTGATCACACAGTCGTCCGGAACGGCTGGTGCTCTCATGCATATTTCAGTGTTGCTTGTCTCGAAGCAAGCATAAAAGGCATTTAACTCGTCTGGTAGTCTAACATCACTGGGCAGCTCGCGGCTGGGTTTCCCTTGCCAATATAAACATGCCAATGTTTCCCATGCCAATAAAGCCCTTAAATAGAAATTGAATTGAGAGAGACCAGACAAGCATTTGTGTATTGTACATATGGTGTCAGGGTACCCTTAATCATGGTAATACAATAAATTGCCCATAGTCAATCACAACAGCTAATGGCAACTGATCCCATTGACAATAGCATTCTAACTGCAATTATAAACCACGTGGTTCGAACCCTGAATGCTGATTGACTGAAAGCTGTGATATATCAGACTGTATACCACGGGTATGACAAAACATTTATTTTTACTGCTCTGATTACATTGGTTACCAGTTTATAATAGCAAAATGGCACCTCTGGGGTTTGTGGTATATGACCAATATACCACGGTTCAGGGCTGTGTCCAGGCTCTCCACGTTGAGTCGTACGTAAGAACAATCGATATACCCCACCCCCTTGGGCCTTATTGCAATTGCCTTTGAACGGGTATGGTAATAGGTGCCAGGAGCACCGGTTTGTGTCAAGAACTGCAACTCTGCTGGGTTTTTCATACTCAAATGTTTCCTGTGTCTATCAAGAATGGTCCACCTCCCAAATGACATCCAGCCAACTTGACCCCAACTGGCCCAAGCATTGGGGTCAATATGGGCCAGCATCCCTGTGGAACCTTTTCGACACCTTGTAGAGTCCATGCCCTGGTGAATTGACGTTGTTCTGAGGCCAAAGGGGGGGACTTAATATTAGGAAGGTGTTAATAAACTTAAAATAAAAGTTAATAAAATTAACTGTGTTAAAATTAATAAATTAATCAACACTGTAAAATGTATTCCAGCAATGAAATGCCATAATTGCCTTTCTGCCCATCAAACAATGTAGGTCTACTGCTGATTATATTAAGTGAAAATTGACTCCTGACACATGTGTCAAGAAGCTATCTCTCTCCATATTACATGCTGAATGTGTCATGATAATCCATGAAGTGTAAGGGAATTATAAAGGTAGGCCAAATCATTACTGTCATTACCCGAGTACAAATCAAATCAGGCCATGCAATGCGCCCTCCAGGTTTTGGACCTTGTTCTTTTGATAGTGTTGAATGCAGTTAGGCCTTCATTAATATTGATAGTACTCAAACCATTTTATTGTCCATTTCAAAGGTGGATGTTTACATCTAAGGTATGCTACTGTTTCATCTGCACAAGATTTCAAGGACACTTTACTAACAACCGATTGACAAGATTGTTTTTTTATCACTTCCAAAACGACCTTGCACAAGATGTATGTAATATATAATCATGTGGACTATATGAAGTATTTTTGTTCTCTCCATCTTACTGAGCATGAACACAGACGTGCATAAGATTAAAAAAAACATATATTTTAAGAGTTGTTGCCTCGCAAAATAGCCTACCATGTGATGTCCTTGCTCACCTTGGAGACCTGTCCACCAAATCGACAAGCAACCCCACCCCTGACGTTGACTTGAGGATGACTTGGATGATTGCCTTCTCTTCTGGTGCACTGGCTCAGAAAACACACGGGCTATTCTACACTTGCTAATAAACATGAAAAACTAAAATATTAAATACGTAATAATCATTACAGTATATTAACACATTTTACGACTTCTGAATTGAGAACGATATTTCCTAACACCTCAATTTTGTAAATGATGCATTATTATGTGACAATTTATTTAACAATTCAATTAATTATTTTTGCATTTAAATGAGTGATAAAAACAGTATTGACGTTGATATATTTGACAACGTCACACATTTGAAAATGCCTCAAGGATAACATGTTTTTCTTTTTACCTTTATTTATCTAGGCAAGGCAGTTAAGAACAAATTCTTATTTACAATGAGCCTACACCTGCCAGTCCCCGACGACGCTGGGCCAATTTTGCGCCGCCCTATGGGATTCCCAATCCAGGCCGGTTGTGATACAGCCTGGATTCGAACCAGGGTGTCTGTAGTGATCCCTCTAGCACTGAGATATGCAGTGCCTTAGACCACTGTGCCACTCGGGATCATATGATGCTGACCAAAAGCAAACATCCTGTCGTGCATGTATTTGGCTAACTGGTAAAAGACTATATTAGGCAAACTATGACTCATATAAGTGAGGGGGAAAATATATTGCCTATACCTAGGAGGGAAAATACTGTGTTATAGCCTAGCAACAACACATGTGGTGCTAGCATATAGGCCTATTCTACTAGGGTGTCGAAGGTGATCTGATGGCTGGGCATATACGGGTCTATTTACAATGTGGATTCAAAAGATGCTCGCTTTAAAAACAATTTCAACCATAGGAATACTTTTTTTTGTCAGTTATTTGTCAGTTGTCAGTTATTAAATGTTGTATTCATACGGTTTGATATCTAAATGTTTCTATAAACGAATTGGCATTCGAATTAAGAACAAAAGCGGAGATGAAGCCAATAATACCTTTGAGGCGTCCTAAAAAAAAATCCACATAATGGTAAAGAAAGCAAGATCTGATGTTTTTACATTAGTTTTACCCGAACAATTATCGTACCTGGGTTACCTAAATAGCCTACTTTAAAAAAGACACTGCCGATAACGAACAAATTGTCAAATGCAACAGGATTTACAGGTAAAACAGCCCACGATCTATCTTTATCACAAAACATAATGCCGTAAAATATGCCTACTTTTCCACATTGGTTGTTGTTATTATTAGAATCAACGCAAGGTTATAGGCATATGTATATTATAGGCATTTTTGACAAAATGGTTAATGAACTTGAACAAGGTACTCCATTTGTTTTTTGTCGCACTGCTTTGCTTTGTCTTGGCCAGGTCGCATTTGTAAATGAGAACTTGTTCTCAACTGGCCTTTCTGGTTAAATAAAGGTTCAATATAATTACATTTTAAAAAAGGCCTGTGGGTATTTCGTTTGATCCACTAATCTCAGCATTCATTGTTGATGGTTATGCCTATCTATGGGTTTATAAGTATATAGGCCTATGATTTCACAAACAAATAGGACATCTAATTCAATCCAAAAACCAACTGAATGCACGATTTTAGTAGGCTAGGACAATGCAAATACGGTTTAAAAATATGAATATGCCTATTGAAATGTTGGCATGGTGCGTACAACAAAGATTGACACACCTAGTCGTGAGTTTATTTCACATCAAACTTGAGTAAACTTTTATGTTACATTTTAAGTAAATTGTTCATCATTTTACAGAATATGTGTTTTAGAACATAGCTCCAAAGGCCAACAAAGCCAAGGTTGTGTGGCACCTCAATTGCCGTGACTATATAGAGATATGACAAACCAAGACGTGGTGGTAGCTCCTGTGGATAGTGTGAAAATATGACTGACGTTTCTTTGGTTTGATGCCTGTCTAACAGTACACGCGTTACTCATGTAGCCTATTTGTGCTAAATGAAATGTAAATAAAATATATGTTTACACAAGATATATTGAGGGGGAAAGAAATGTTGCGATGAGTGTGAGTTTCAGTGTGCGAGAGAGAGAGAGAAAGAGGGCGAGAGAGAGAGAGAGAAAGAGGGCGAGAGAGAGAGAGAGAAAGAGGGCGAGAGAGAGAGAGAGGCCATTGCATGTGTCCGGCTGAAAATATAATCGGTTAGAAAATGAAGTCTGCAATTAATCGAATGTTTGTGTATGGTTTCATATTTCCCGATCATTGCAATTTCTTTACATGTTCTATCTCAATGGTAATTTGAGGCCTATGGAAAGTAAGCCAATTGAAATAGGAATGACTAAATCGTAGCATTGGACATGTGATAACAGTTTCCTTCAATATGATGAATACAATTATTTCGGTAAAAAAAAGCAGGTAGTCCTACTAAGTCTGTAGGCTATGATTAACAGCTAATTAAGTTAATTAGTGCTATGTAAAGCGATTCATTAAATGCTAATATCTATAACACAATGAGCGTTTACTGAGCAATGTCCCAGAATACATTTTCATCATGAACCTAATGCCATTCCACAAAGTCATGTTGTGTGTGTTTTTACTTAAATTGGCATTCTGCTCCTCCCATCCTTCTTGACTGTACCTGGAGCAGAGGCATGAGCAAATGCATAAACCTATTACTTAAAGCGGTGATCCACTATATGGCTAGCCTCGCTAGCTTCGCCCTCATGTCGGTGCAAGTAAGCAGGCTAGGTAGTGCTAGGTATCAACAGCCAATCCTATAGGGCCAAGAAACTATAGTGAGCTTCGATTGGTACATGACAAAAGTTCAGCTTTCTCCAACTTTGGTCCCGCCCGGTTCACGCTCCCTCGCCCATGCTTGCATCGTCCAATGGCCCCCAGCCCACTTCTCTTCCCTTCGTTGAAAATGAATGGGGTTCCGTTGTTTCATCGCGCCCAACATGCTAGATGGATTTCTGCCATTGCAACAGACACCCTCCTACCTCCTCCATGCACACACACACACACACACACACACACACACACACACACACACACACACACACACACACACACACACACACACACACACACACACACACTCTCTCTCTCTCTCTCTCTCTCTCTCTCTCTCTCTCTCTCTCTCTCTCTCTCTCTCTCTCTCTCTCTCTCTCTCTCTCTCTCTCTCTCTCTCTCTCTCTCTCTCTCTCTCTCTCTCTCTCTCTCTCTCTCACGTATATATATATATACATTAATACACAACCTTCGTTTCAATCAATAGATTTATATCGACTTCAGCTGCTCTCAATGGTCTATTTTCATTTTGAGAAATGGTGTTATATATATTTGTATATGTATACTTTATGTAAAGTCCTCAAGACGTTTACTCTAAACTCTGAATAAACTTGTTTATTGAATGTTGAAATAATGTTAAAAATGCATCATTAGCCTATACACCTCATACGAATGACTGATTAGCCTAGAGCAAGGGCAAGTGACGCCAAAACGAAATCAAAACATGCACCGCTGCTCATCGACTCGGTACTGGTACCCCGTGTATATAGCCAAGTTATCGTTAATCATTGTGTATTTATTTATCGTGTTATTATTTTTCCAATATTTATATATTTTTCTCTCTGCATTGTTTGGAGGGGCCCGTAAGTAGTCTAAGCATTTCACTGTTAGTATACACCTGTTGTTTACGAAGCACATGACAAATACAATTAGATTTTGATTGATTTGATTTTCTCTATCAATATCACCTTACAGTAATTATCTTTCAAGAAAAATAGTATCCTATTTTCTCCCAGCTCATCCTTCTCCAATGTGGATCAATATCAGAGCAGCATGCGCGAAGGAAGCAGCATCGACGCGCTGCGTGGGACTGAACTTTGACCTTTTCCCGCTCAGCACAGGTCATGTCATCATCTGAGAGAGGTCACAGCACCTGCCCGGCCAGTGAGAAATGCCGCACTTCCGTCCCACGCATGATCTGGCATTAGCAGGTACAGTAGCTACTCAAAATGTATCGATGAAATAGCTTTGGGAGTCATTTAAAAAAAAAACACTGTATATTGAATCAGGACATTAGTTCACTCTATGGCCTATAGCAGGGGTATTCGACTCTTACCCTACGAGGTCCGGAGCCTGCTGGTGTTCTGTCCTAACTGATCATTAATTGCACACACCTGGTGTCCCAGATCTAACTGGAACTGAGTTTGAGGGGACTATAGCAAGGCTATGTAAAGACATGTCTGAGACATCTGAACACCAAACTCTGTTAAAATAAACGATTCAACTGAGCTGGAATGGGGTATAGGACTAGGGAGGAACATTGTTGCACTGCCGGGGTATGTAAGCGAGCTATGCAAGCAGCCTTCATTATATGTCACAGAGCATTCTAGGTACATCTATGAAAGTATAGCCTGCACTCTTAGATGAAAAGGTTCTGGATAAAACCAAAAAGGTTCTATGCGAGCTAATATATGTCACCCCTTAAGGTTATATGCTGAGTGTCCAAAATATTTGGCCCACCTTCCTAATATTGAGTTGCACCCCTTTTGCCCTCAGGCCTGCCTCAATTCATAAGGTAATGGACTCTACAAGGTGTTGAAAGCTTCCACAGGGATGCTGGCCCATGTTGACTCCAATACTTCCCACAGTTGTGTCAAGTTGGCTGGATGTTCTCTGGGTGGTGGAACATTCGTGATACACACCGGAAACTATTGGGTGTGCAAACCCCAGCAGCGTTGTAGTTCTTGACACACTCAAACCAGTGCGCCTGGCACATACTACCATACCCTGTTCAAAGGCACTCAAATATGTTGTCACAACATACACAATCCATGTCTCGATTATCTCAAGGCTTAAAAATCATTCTTTAACCCGTATCCACTCATTCATCTACACTGATTGAAGTGGATTTAACAAGTGACATCAATAAGGGATCATAGCTTTCACCTGGTCAGTCTGTCATGGAAAGAGCAGGTGTTCCTAATGTTTTGTACACTCACGTGTATATAGACCCGAAATTGGTTCCATTTAGAACCCTATATGGAACCAATTTGGTTCAGTGAAGAAGAACCCCTGGGGTACTGATCAAAGAACCTTACAAAATGGTTCTATATAGAACATTTAGGGGTGCCATATATGAAGCAAGCAATAGAACCCTTTATGGATCTATCCAGAACATGTTTTTTCTAAGAGTGTGGTGAATTCACATCGTCTCAGAATGAGAAGCTGCCTCAGAAACTCGCCAACTGCATCAATACGCACTCGGTTATTCTCATGACATGGCGTTAGATTTTTGTCTTGTGGCCAACCTCTTCTCTAAGGCGTCACTATATTAAATTTTCTACGGACAAAAGCCTGTATGCCAGTATGGTCATTGGTGGGTGGGCAAAAACATCATACATGAAGTGTAATAGCCAACATTTTTAGGCTATGATGAACGAGTGCAAATACTGAGGAAAGACAGGACAAAACACTCGAAATGCGAAATGTGAACGCGCTCAGATTTCCAACAACCCCACCTCGAGGCTGCAAGCCCACTGTTGAAAAGAACATGTTGCATCCGGCTCATTTTCTAAACTATATCCATGTATTGTGTAATAACATCAAACAATGTTGTTTTTTGTCAGTAGCGGGAAATATTTTGCGTTTTCTAGTCGACGGTGGTTTTATTGAATATGACAACTATTTGAATATTTTTTTTCCGGGGGTACTTTGTATGTCTAAACATCACTTGCTTAGGTCTACACACCATGTATAAAAGGGATGCAATTTGGCAATGTGTTAAACCAGAGACGTATATTAATCGCAGTTTTGATAATCCGGGCCTTCCAGATATTCTGTAACCTAGAATCCCCTCTCTCTCTGTTTTATTTACAGATGGCAGAAGCCACTCAAATCGTCTCAAATAGCTTAGGCAACCTGTGTTGCCGAAACAATACAAAATACTCACTATTCCAGAAAACAAGAGTCTCAGTCTGAGAAAGTATTCACAAGTGGTTGAAATAGATCAATACAATTGCATTAATTATAGGGCCACACATGCTCACCTATAGCCTAACCGTGTCTCGGCATACAGAAGGCTCGAGCCCAGCTCAGGGCCGAGTCAAGTCCAAGTTCAAGGCTGCTCTGACAGCGCAACCCCCCTGTCTTCCCTCAAGTGCCCGGGATGGGGGAAGGGATTTTCGACTGTGTTTTCGGCAGTGCAGGGGTCTCTCTACCAAACATAAAGCCTGTGACAAAACGGTTAAAAGATACTGCCGTTTAATGAAACTCAAATTGAAATTGCCAGTCATTGCCAGGTGTTAAATAAAACATATATATTGAATTTGGATGCATAGGCGATTCTATATGGAGGAATTATAGGTTAGCCTGCATAACATGCGGGTTGGAGTAGCCTGATTTAGATAATCTTTCTACTTTCAAGTAGACATACATTTTAGTTGAGTTTACAATTTGGCCTAACATGCATAAATAAACCTCAGCCACAATGTTTGTTTTCTGACCAGCGAGATGGTTTGGTTCTGCCTAGTCTACGCGTTAATCTTGAAACCTTTAATTTAGCCCGCCATATTGAAAATGCAAGCCACATTAGCAGGAGTTGCAGACCATACATGTTCATAAAAAATCAATTACAGGTCGTGACTAATTCATAAGACCTGGTGCTATAGAGCTGACGGGTTTTTAAGAGGTAAACTCCAACATTTTGGAATGATCTGAGGACATAAAGAAACAATATCCAAAGCAATGCTTGTTTCAACACTGGAAGCGGAATATCATTTACATAGTGCAGATAACCCATATCCTCATAGCATGCATGCTCTTACTGACCTAATGTGGGGCTTAGCCTGCTTTGAAAATAGGTCTCATATGAAAAAGCTGATCTGAAATGACCCGCCAAAGAAACAGCTTCGGGCACCAGTAGAGTGCACTGTTAAAAAAAATAAAAAATCTAGTTTTTTTTTATGGTAATTTACTGTTAGTCGCTTACCTTTAAATTACAGTAAAAAAAATGTTTTAACTATGTTACACTAAATTCCAAATACATTTTGGTTTAACAGTGCATTACTGTAAAATGTTCAGTTTTTTTGCCAGTAATTAACCATAAAAACCATAACCATAAAAACAACAGGATTTTTTTTACAGTGTGCCTATTCTGGGTATGAAAACATCAAGAGAGGGAAATGTTTTTTAACACTTGCAACACTTTTTTATTATATTTGTATGCAGTAAAATTCTTATCACAATAATGAAGAAAACACCTCTTTAACTTTGAACAAAAGCACATAACAAAACAACTGCCCCTGTTTAGCTCATAATTGTACATATTTATAGTAAAGAAACATTCTTTATAAATATTGTTTAATTTTGTAGTAAATACCATAATTTAATTACAAACGGATAAATATGGCAGTAGATATTTACAAAAGGAAGGATGTAGTAACAGAAAATCCAACGGCACAACGTCTATTCTTCCAGATAGCATTTCACAATGAAAAACTTGCAAAGCACAAAACATCACAAGTTAAGCCCAGTAAAACAAAAATATAAGCCAACATTCACAAGCAAAATATGGTGGACTGTTTGAGTTAAGTGTTAACTTTGGCACGCTTTCCAGTTTATAGATGTTTAATATAGTTACAATCAATTTGCCTTAGGATCACAATATTTAACATCATAATACAACTTTTATCGTAATATGCGCACTAAAAGTCCAGTTAGAGAATTAGCTACCATTGAAGGAACATCTATACACCAAAGAACGACAAAAATCTATCACAAACAATGGGAAAGAGGGAGTGTAATAATTATTTACAAATATATTGAATGCTCCTTGAACATATTACATATTTTCTTCCGTTGGTAAGTGAGTTTTCTTCCCTGGTGGTTTTAAATCTACATATATGCTTTTGAAGCGTTCATAGTATTCATGCTCTCCTCGGTGCACGAGTTCTCGAATGTCCTGCGCTGGTTGGGGTTCTGAGCAATGGTTCTGTACTCGCTGTTCGGTTCAGTCCTAAACATACCATTCACTGAAATTAGACGATAGGCTGCTGTGGCCGTTGTTGTTATTGTGGACTGCGGACGCGGGTGAAAGATTGTTGTTGCTATGGGTCTCTGTGGTGGGGGAGATTAAGCCGGGCGGTGTGGATGACTCGTAACCAGAACTGGCTGCAGGCGAGGAGTCGGACGCTGGAGGGGCCGCTTCGTGGACCTGAAAAAAGTGCAGGTACTATTTGTATATGATATCATGATGGGAAATTGTGAAGTATGATTTCAAAGTGCTTCAGGAATGATGGGGAACGTAATTGTGTAGGCCTAAATAACAGAGGAAAACCAAATCCCCGATAAAACATGTCCTAAGCACGCAAAACACAGACGTAAACAAGCCTTAGGCTACGTGTTAATATCAGCTGGAAAGTGAAAGACAAAGTCCATTTACCTTCATGTGTTTTCGTAGAGAGCTGGGATGTGTGTAGGACTTGTCACACATTTTGCAAAGATATGGTTTGTCAGACGTGTGGACATGCATGTGCTTCTTTCGGTCACTGCTGTTGGCAAACCGCCTGTCACAGCCTTCAAACTCACACTGGAATGGTTTCTCTCCTGCATAAAAATAGGGATAAAACAGACACGTTAGATGCAGTTCCTCGGCAAAAGCCTACAAAACGACTATGCCTTAGGCCTAATACTATACGAGTTGCGTTCAATAACATGGCCATTCAACCACGAGTAGCGGGTTAAGTCATATAGCTAGCTATTCGTCATAGTTAGTGGCACCTATTCGGTTAAATCTCAGTTGTATCACCAACCTAATTTAAAGAGGGTTAACTTCATTTGTGGGACCAGACGTTTTGTATTTTATGCAGGAAATTGTGGGTTTTAAGAAATAGTAAAACATTTAGGCCTATGGCTATTTGTTTTGAATCACAGCAATTGAATGTAAGTAGTATGTAAAATTACTTAAGAATATTTATTTAATATCCTACCTCAAAAATGAAATGCGAAATTGCTTAATTAGGCTCCAGAATGACTTAAATGTATATAATCAAAACGCAAACATCCCATGTGGGGCAATAGCTTCTGGTGCAGAGGGCGCCATTTGATTGGAAACAATAACGAATTAGCACCCGACCAATTCCATAGCTGCATCCCCCCAGAAAATAGTAAAAATGTGAAAGGCTGGCAATGGCCCGTCTAGCACCAATGGATTGCGTGAGAAAAAGAAAAGGGCCATGACACACATTCACACTCGCATGCGCCTGAAGAGTAAGCACACCAAACGATTTCCTAAAACCAAAATGCCAAACATTTCTCAGTGGACAAAATCAAATAACAACATCGATTTTCTGAAAAAGAGGCGAGGCGTTCCGAATAGAATCCTAAAAGCTCAGTCTTGCATAAACATTAAACCGGTTGATGAGATGTATGCTACTATAGTCTACTCCGCGCAAGCAATGCACTGCGAGCCAGAAGCCTTACTTAACCTCGCCTTTTGACCCATTTTAAAGTTGACGAACCACAAAACCTCAAAAGCATATTACATAATTTAGCAAATTGCTGCGAGACATTTCATTTCTTCAAAACTGTGTAAACGCTAATTGTTTCCAGACTCGCCAGCTATGTGATTAGGGTACTTACTATTGGATAATCGAATTCACACTTTAGACTATAGAGAATTTAATAAATGTAGATCTAAATCTACCTCGACCATAGATGTGAATGTCTACTTTGGCAGTCTAAAAATACCACTATTGATTGATTATCGACTGGGGTATTTTGGCGACGAGAAAAAGCGCTTTTTGCAAGCTATAGGCTACAATTGGCTATGATGAAATAAAGCATGGCGCATTGGCACGGTGAATTCTAAAATGTGCAGTTTTCATATGAGAAACGAATAAATGCGAGAGGTAAAATGCTATAAATATCGTATAATTACCTGTATGTGTACGCTTGTGAATCTTCAAATTTTCCGACCTTGCGAAGACCTTGCCACATCCAGGGAAGGGGCAAGGGAAGGGTTTCTCACCAGTGTGGACCCGAATGTGATTCACCAGTTTGTATTTCGCCTTAAACGGTTTGCTCTCGCGGGGGCACTCTTCCCAAAAGCAAATGTGGTTGCTCTGCTCCGGTCCCCCGACGTGCTCCACGGAGACGTGCGTGACCAGCTCGTGCATGGTGCTGAAAGTTTTGTTGCAACTCTTCTTGGGGTTGCTCAGCTGTTCTGGGTCGATCCATTTACAGATGAGCTCCTGTTTGATGCACTGTTGCCGCATGTAGCGAAAGAAGGCACCTGGGTGGTGTTGGTGGTGGGCTCCCATGTTCATCCCCATGTTCATATTCATGCTGCTGTATTGGTTATGGAGCTGGGCGGCCGAGTAAGGGTCGGTCCTTGGGCTGGATACCTGGTGGTACTGGTCGGAACGCCCAAAAACCTCGCCCGGTAGTCCAAGACGCATTTGCCCATTGAGCACATTTGGGGATCCGTGGGACCCATGCTGGTCGTGGATCCCGGGGAACAGAATGTGGCCTTGGCTGTCTGTGTGGGTATGATGAAGAGACCCCGCCGCGGGGCCGAAAATAGCGTGTTGGCTGCTCGCCGGAGATGATTCTCCGAAGCCTCGGCTGCGAAAGAGAAAGTCCCTGGTGGAGTTGAACGGGGAACTCGCGTACGAGGTGACATGGGCTGCGTGAGCCCCCAACGCCACTGCGGGGTAGCCGGGCGCCTGGGAGGTGAAGGCAGAGCTCTGTCCCGGAGAAAGATCATGGTTCAGTTTAAACGCACCCATGTGTGCCGAGTCGACGAAGCTATTCTGTGCTAAACTCAAGTCTCTCTCCTGCATCTCGCTCGCCGTGTGATGCCTGGCAAACGTGCCAACTCCCAGTCCGGGGAACTGGTGACCTGCGTCCAGTAACATGGTCTCTCAAAGCGAATTTCGTTCGAATCAGCTTGTGTGTATAACAAAAAAAAAGTCGAAAAAATACAATTCAATTGTCTATTCAGTTATGGAAATGACAACTTCCATGCGTGGAAACACCATATCAGGCGAAGCTCAAAGCGATGATCCACTCATAGGAAGAAAAAAAACCTATACAGCTCGTCTTACCGAACACGTCTATATTCACTGGTAGTTAACTTTTAACAACAACCCAAAAATTCCCATCAGACGAAGTAAAGAGATTCCTTTGCGTTTTTCCTCTGGAAACTGTGAACGTTGATTGCTTTTAAACACACACGAATAATTGAATAATTATCTTAATATCTGTCCTAGCACGAAGAGAGAACGGGGTTTGGCAGCATCTCGGATTGTTGTTCCGATTTGTCTGTTTATTTCTTTCGCTTGCCTGTGTTTATTGCGGAGGGTCCCTCTTTCTCCGTGGACTGGCACTAACTCCTCTTACGCCCCCTTTAACTGAAGCCCGGCCATTCATTCCACGCAGTCTCATTGGCCACTGCGTCTCATCAATCCCAGGTGCCCCTCCAATAGCAGGTACCGCTTTAGCGACTAATAGCTGATCGCCATTTTCCACTAATAATTGCCGCCTACTTTTTAGGAGAGGCATTTAGGGGGAAGAGAGAGAGAGAGAGAGAGAGGGAGGGAGGGAGGGAGGGAGGGAGGGAGGGAGGGAGAGAAAATAGTATCGGACATGATGCCTTAAAACCTTAATTTTATAGGTTGATGTATAACGGGTGGATTGACAATACGACATTGCACGTTGTGTGATAATGGTGTTTAAAAACCTGAGCTATGGAGTTAAAGAAATAACTGTAAGTGAACGAGCGAATGGGGTTTTGGGGTAGAAGGTGGGGTCTGCACATTTCATTAATATTAAACAGCAATAGTGAATTCAACATTAGACAGGCGGATTTCATTAGAAACGAGAGTCAATCATTTAGCCAAACCACTATTTTATATTTTGACCGTGTTTCTCTTACAAATAAATACAGTATTTATATGTGCGAAATATCGCACGTTTATGGGTAAATGCATATCACAAGCTCTGCTATAGAAAGGTGGGAATATACAGCAGAAACAGAAGCATATAGTGTAGCATATCAGAACACAACATACCATTTCATGAAATAGAACTGATTATACTGCAGACTCTAGAGCACTCCCTTAAAATTGTTGCTGATCATTTACCCCTATAAAGAAAACGGTGTATGTTCAAAGCCTCTGCACCTACAGCCATCAGTGAGCTAGACTCATGTAGCCTATAGCCTACGTAAATGTGTTCAAGTATTACACCGCCACGCACCCGAGGTTTACATTTACCTTGTTTTCATAGAGAGCTGGGTCGGTGGTTTGTCCATTTTGCTTAGATATCTTGCACAGTTTGTCAGTCTTGCCTTAGCCGCAAAATATGACTATTGTTTATTTTAGCTGCAATCAACCGCACGAGCGAATGTTTGAACGTTTTCTCTCCTGCAAAAGCAAAAAACGAGATGCATTAGATGAGTTTAACTATAGGTAGCCCTAATGCAAAACATATTGCATAGGCCTACACACATCATTTCGGATTATTTGGTGAACATTACCCCTACACGTGGGTGAGTTTGGTGACAACAGAGCTTCATATTACAACGCAATGGGCTAATAAAGAAAATAGATCTCTATATAACAAATAGCCTAGACCCAAAAGCCTAATGGTCTTCAATTGCCATAGCCTACCATCAAGTCACACTCAATCAGAACAAGAAACCTCGCCGGCTGATCATGTCTGCACATGTCTTTTCGTCCAAAGCGCGTACTGTATGGATTGCGTTCAAAATCAACCGGATCCAACAACAGCTGCGCATTGAAATGTACTCACTAAAGTGAAAGGAAGTTTACTTACACTTCCATTGAATTCAAGTCCCACAAATCCTCCTGCTCCAAGACACATCACATTTTCTCTTGTCCCTCTCGGCTCCCAAACACTCTAAAAAAGCGGTCAATAATGGGACCCGGAGTAGGACGTCTGAAAACTTTGGGAATCCTGTCCTTCTCTCAGCCCAAAAGCGGGGGCAGCCGGAGCGTTCTCTGCCATTCTTTCAATTTCTCTCCGCACCGCGGGACACGCAGGAGCTGATCCAAGTTCAAAGTCACGTATGCCGACCTCTCTAAAGAACTTCTTTATTTCGGTGGAAAACCCCTTCCCTGTCACTTGATAGGATAAAAAATTTAAATAAATTAGAGAGAAAGAACTCAATCGGACCAGAGGCGCATATCTGTGGGTTCTTATTTCCCTCAAACTCAGGAGAAAGGGGGCTTCTGAAAATCCCCAAAGACCAGTATTTCAACAGATTACTCAGAGACAGAAAATAGAGGAGACAGAAAGTCTTGAAAAGGGTTAGAAGTATAAAATACATTATACAAATGTATAGAAATTAATATATTGATACGAACACACCTTTGATTATGCCTATTTTTGGGTTTACAGAGAAAACAACTCCCACATAAATTCTAACCAAATATTCACGATATTGCTTATGATCTGAATATGTTCGACAACAAGGCTAGTAAATAAAACCATGTATTTTATGCCTTAATGGCGCAGCGCCTAACGCAAAGGTGAAGGAAACGGGGCGTATTTCACTAGTTCATATTTGACAATATCAATATGTTGACGCATTGGAAGGTTACTTGTGTGGTTTCCGTGACCTTGTGTGATTCATGGATGTTTGACCTATGACCCGTTAAGACCACATATGCTGCACTTTTGACTTCTTCTGTAAAATAAACCTTTTTTTATAACAAAGCGCCTTTTGTTTAAAAACTTTTAAAGATGTCGCTCGCTTCTTCCAGCTGGGCGTCTGAAGTAAGTAGCCTTACGGGCTTTAGGAGCGTTCTAACTCATCAGAAACAGATAATTGAACGGATATTCTATCATACTTTTTTTGCTTAGGCTACTTTAAAAAAAAACATCTAGCCATAATAACCATGGACCCTTCTTTTTACTGATATGTTTTGTAAAATAATACATTCATTCGCTTTTATTTTACCCTAGAGATCCCATTGAGATTGGAATCGTATTATCGACTGAGCCACTTGTTCGTAGATGATAACAACATACTGTATTGTATGTATGTATCCCAAGGTGGTCGATAAATAGACATTTCTATAAATATACATTTAAAAGTTGGCAGCCTATACACCTGTTATTTTTATGTGTTTTATTTTTATGTGTTTATCTATTCATTTGGTTTCTAAAAATGTATAGGGAGGTGTGCTTCTTTTTTAGTTGAGTTATGCATGGTGGCTTTTTATATTCTAAAAGTAAGACAAAAGATACTTTATGACACTCTGAAGCACGTATAGTCGACCTACCAATGGTAATTATTAGTTTATACCACAGGTGCATGCATACCTATTCCCTTTTAACCATATACGCCAAAGTTCTGATAGAGTCAATATCACGGATCATTTTACGCACTACTATTTATGTTGTTGAGCATCGTCCATGGACATTTTAAAAGCATTTTAGAGATTATTTTCCCTCTTGAAACCTAATAGATTGCTCCAATTGATTCGATTTAAAAACAATAATCTATGAGTGCAACTGTTGATTTTCAAGTCATTGGAAAGTAAAAAAATTATACATGTCAAGAATGACTATTGGATAATAATAATTTTACAGATTTCATTTAAATATGTTAATGTTGTAAACTTTTGGGTGAAACAAATGAATCTGAAGAAAAGGTAACATAAAAGTGAACCCATCCTCAGATTGACAACTTTCCTCTTGCTTCATTCATGGCTAAAGTCATTAAAAGTGAACCTAAGTATTTTGAGAGGATCAGTGGCAATTTGTGGAGAAACTATTTACACAACTCAACTCATTGTGGGGCAATGCTGAAATCTTAGATTTCGAAAGTAAATTTGTTAAATAAATTGATAGGTCTTAAAATATAATGCCGTTTACCTCATCTCATCAATGAGTTGAATACAATGTATACGCAATTTGTTCATCAAATGTTGGCGAAAGACTAAAAGATGGACATGATTTTTTATATGCAACATGTTTTAACTTGTGAAATGTGGCACTCTGCACGGTGTGTAGCCTACTTTAAATGAATTCATTGGCACCCATTTCAATAATACAATTCACACATCAACCCTTTTCTCTGGCAAACACTTGTCTTGTATTGATAAAATATGCCATTCTTTCTACAGTATGTGCTTGTAGGCTATATCTAAGCTCCATGTATATCTCCATATATTAGCACAAAATAAAAGCCAAATATTTCCGACTATGCTTTATGCACGGATTGTTGAACAGTATTAAACAATAGCCAGTTGTACTCCTTGACACTTGCACAACTTGTGCTTTTCTGTATTAGGCTACTGGTGTGTAAAGTTGCAATAGCCTAACTCAATAAATCAGAAACGTAACATGGACAGACGTCAACTGCATTGTAGGTCTGCACGTCACACCTATCACGTGGACATTTTTCTAACCTATTTATTTTAAAGAGGAAATGTGCTATGGTGGTAGGCTTTATTAAATATGATTGTATGCAAATAAAACATGCATCTTGTACACTACATAAATAAATACAAATACTAGACACTGAATTTGAATCACTACTTTGAAGTGTTGTGGACAATGCGCAATTTCAAGCTTCCCCTATGGGCGTTAGTCTCGAGTACAAAATAAGTTGTTTCAGACCATGGCTTTAAATGTATTTGATTGGCTAATTATCTCCATTATTATTTATTTGTATTCATTTAATTTGACCTGAATAAAAGTCCATGTACTTGAGTTATGCTGAAAAAATATGTGTTTTCTACACTGGGGCTACGCCAATCACTGGAAAAGAAAACGAAGAGATGAACGTCTGTATAGCCTACTGTATCCGTCCTACATTGTATCCACATGCGCCAGCCCCCAGTAAACACCGAGGGCATAAACATATTTACTGGTAACTTCGTGAGTAGGCCTACAACATTTTGGAGTCAACAGCGATAAAGAGAGCGAGGGGGCGGAACCCCGCTGAGCCCCTGCGCTGAACGACAGCCAATCGCTTCGTTCTCTTAACTGCCAGTCACCTAAATCCGTCCAATACCCGCAGTGCCATTTCTAAACTGTATTCCCTACTGCGTCCTCCAACTGTTGTATGTTCTGCCAATCGCTTGAGGACATAGTGGGAAAAGGAACAAGCAGAGTTAGAGGCAGGACAAAATAAGTTATATAGACCGCTTATATACATATATTTTAATGTTTTAGAAAATCGCGGTGGTGGGGGGAGAAACAATAGTGGTGAGAGTGGATGGATTTGACAGTGTAGTTAGTAATGGAGTCCCCTTTGAGCAAGAGGAATCCGGCGATAAGATTAGCGGATTTGGCAGCGACTCAACCTCTTCCTCATCAGAATATGACAGGCTTCCCGGGGCTAGGGGTACATCACCCTCACTCCCACCATGCTCACCACCACCCTGGAGAGATGGGCAACGACCCCGGAGTGGCACTCACTCCATTTGGACCCGAGCACATGGCACAGACAAATGCTCTCAAACTTAGCCCCTCTCAGCACATTCAGAGCTATCCTGAAGCCCAGACCATCGCAGTGGCAGCAGCATCCTTCACTTCTACTCAGACCACAGTTGGTTACCCCGTGGCTCCTCACCCAGGCTACTCTAACAGCAGGGACTACATCCTCAGGAGAGAACTCTCAGCCTCGGCTATGCATGCACTTGGCGACCAGCATAGTTCAGCCTCCTCCCCTCATCACCATGGCATGTTCATCTCCCCAACAGGTGCTTATGGGCACGCCGAGACTTGTGCCCTTCCACTTTTCTCTGGACTCCACGACCAGGCAGCACCAGGTGCCCACCATCACCATCACCATGCCCTCAACGGGCAGATGCGTTTGGGTCTACCGGGGGACATCTACGGCAGGCCAGAGCACTTCGTCCACAGGCCCGAGCACTATGGACCCTCTTCTATCCACAGCTACAACTCCATGAACCTCAATGTGAACATCGCTTCTGCTCCTCACGGAGCCACGGGGGCGTTTTTGAGATACATGAGGCAGCCCATCAAGCAAGAGTTAATCTGCAAATGGATTGATCAAGAGCAAACTTCAAAGAAGCCCTGCTCCAAAACTTACAGCACCATGCACGAGCTGGTCAACCATGTCACGGTGGAGCACGTCGGGGGACCGGAGCAGAGCAGTCACGTCTGCTTCTGGGAGGAATGTCCACGCGAGGGGAAAGCTTTTAAGGCGAAGTACAAACTAATAAACCACATCCGAGTTCACACGGGAGAGAAACCCTTCCCTTGTCCTTTCCCCGGCTGTGGGAAAGTGTTCGCTCGCTCTGAGAATCTAAAGATTCATAAAAGGACACACACAGGTCAGTGAAAGTGCGCCCGGATTATTTTAGAGCTGCATCAAAAAACAGAAATAGATATCTTTGATCGTAGTAGCCTAGAAGCTTTGACACTGTTAAAGAAACTGTTCGTTGTAGACAACAAATGTGTATTGTGAAAAGTTTTCATTTTAACTGCTGGCGGGCATCTGGTGACCATGCGTAAAAGTAACGGGAACGAGATTTAATCGAATACAACTAACTATTCATACAGTCGAGCCAAGGCGTCGCCTGATTTGATGTACAGTTTCTGAAACATACGCTTGTTAGACATTGAACCTCGACGTGGGTGGTTATGCCATATGGTTTGTGAAACTTGCTTACGCATTTCCAAGTGAGTGAATTCCAGGTGTAGTCCGTAGAAGACGTTTACGCCTTTATGGCTCATGTTACTGCTATGTTGATTTATCGAATCGTCGCAGCAGAAACAACCATCAGTTCAATCTCTATGTACTGATTTTATACGTTACTATATCGAGCTCCGGGTGAAAATTAAACCATATATTTTTGGTTGATGTTATAACAGTTTTAGACTGTGTTATAGGCTGATGATAACCACATCGAAACTTGACTCACAATAATTTCACCCTGAAGATAAACAACAAAGCGAAAACGGGCCACTGGGGCTTGCTTTGCTTCCAAATTGATATACAGTAGCCTAGAAATTGCCATTAAAGGCCATCAACAGCAATGGCGTTAATGCAAGACAGTCTAAACACTTGTAGTGTGATGCAATACAGTATGCAGTGCCGTGCGTGCTATGTTACCGAATAGCCTGCAAAGCAGACCAACTTTCCAACTTATAACCCACACGACTACTTATTCAAGATGAAGCCGGTGTGTCATTAAGGGCCGGCCTGTTTGGAAAGCAAATGGCTCCCAAGACTGGTGTGTGCCCAGAGGGAAGGGGATGCTCCAACACACCATGTCCATGCTTTGAAAGCATGAGATCTTGATAGCCTGGTGTATGTTTTTATATTTTTGAATTGTCCATTTTACAATCATAAAATCATTTTACAATACAAGCATTACAACATATAGGATGATCTTTATAAAAAAAAAATACATACATTTAGGCCTACCAATGCACTTGTTTCCTCATTACTGTATATAGGCTACACATTTCCCCCACGCGTTCACGCAGAATAGCCCACGGGCCACCCTATGTTTCGTGTAAATGAGTCAGTCAGGAACATGCCTAGTACATGTGGGAGAGGAGTGGCGGCGGGTGTAGATGTATAATAGATATGGTATGTCGGACAGGAAGCCCTTGCGGCAGAATAGGCTGCCACACCGACCATTTATGGAGTAATTAGTGCCGGAAGTGGTATGTTACCAGGCAGTTAAGCGATGGATTCAATTATAGTCCTAGTTTGGGTAGAGCATGTGGACGTCCATGTTGAATAAGTGGAAAAATCCATAATAGTTTGTATAGGCCAAATGAAAAGGAATTGACATTGCTGTTTGCTGGGAATATATTGTATGCTATGGATTTGATGTCATACAAATGGTTAATGGTCCAAACCATTTGGTAACTTTATTATTCTCCTTGGACTTTGACAAAATGTTTTTTATAAAGGCCAATATAAAATGTCTTCATCGTGTTTTTGAAACACAAAGTGCACATTATGTTATGGTACATGCACCCTTTCCGGAGAGTTATTGGATATGAGTAGCCTAATGATAAATGTCTCCATCTCCATCTCTTCCAGGAGAGAAGCCTTTCAAGTGCGAGTTTGACGGCTGCGACAGGAAATTCGCCAACAGCAGTGACCGGAAGAAGCACTCCCACGTCCACACGAGTGACAAGCCTTACTACTGCAAAGTCCGAGGCTGTGACAAGTCCTACACGCACCCCAGTTCGTTGCGGAAGCACATGAAAGTCCATTGCAAGTCGCCTCCGCCCCCTTCCGCCAACGCTTCGTACCATTCCTCTACAAACCTTCTCAGCGCGCCCCTTTCGCCCGCCTCCGAACCGCACAGGAACCGGTCAGCAAATCTCTCGCCTCAGGTTACCAACCTTAATGAGTGGTACGTGTGCCAGGGGAGCGGGGGACCCAACCATCTCCACACCCCATCCAGCAATGTGCCAACAACGGACTCGGAAGAGGAGGACACTTTCAGAAATTCAGACCCAAGGACAATGCTCTAATGTTTACAAACAGAAGAAAAATAATTCCCCAAATTGTCTCTCAAATGTGTATATGTGTAGTAGCCTAACGCTTCGAACACACCGACAGTGTCTTTGCTTAAAATAAGACGCAGCATCATCTGGATACGTATGCAACAACAGTTCAACAATCACCTTCTGCTACCATTACTGTCAAGCTAGAACGCATACAGTTTGACCCATACGTTCGACAAATCCACGTATGCACCACACCGAACGCACTGCAACTGCCTCTGCGACGCAATGCTTAAAGCAAACGCAGCGTTTCATTGGAAATGAATGTAACTCTGTTGTACCAAAATGCAATGACACTGTCAGTGTGATCGAAGCGTAAGACCTAATAAGTGCATGAGGACTGTACTGGCTGTAAGCATATCAATTGGACTTTGTGAAGCAAGAAATAAGCGCTGCGGATGTCAGATGATGAATAACAACAACTGCCTTTAAAACGTGCCCTCTTTGTTTCCTTTCTAAAGAGCTGAATGTATCAACATATCAACAAGTCTCAACATAGAGAAGCTACAATCACCAGTATTATTTGAGAAATGGAAATAATATATTAAGAGGACCAAGAGAAGCCTGAATGTAGGCTACTGGAAACATAAATACAATGTCATTCGTAAGGATAAAAGCCTTTGGACAAACACCCACATAGCCTACATATGCGGGATACATTTACATGCATGCATCTTTTAACATGATTAAGTCATACGTGCTTAGTTATGCTTACATTGACATTGTCCATATGGTCGCACACCCTCGAAGTGTAACATGTCTTATTCGTCAAATGTCTAATCTCAGACAGAAGGGAGAAAACAGACGTCGTGGCTCACGCAAACTACACGAGCCTTGAACACTAAACATCCCGAAATGGTGTAGTTGCATTTCCTTTATCTTCTGAATACCTCACAGTAGACGCGAGAACTAATGTAAACATCCAATTGAATTTCGAACACCTGCAGAGAGCGAGAGACATGTCGCACACACATGACCCAATTAAGTCATAAATAGGAATCAAAATAATAATGGCTAACAGCTAAGTGTCTTAAAGGGTTCATACGTAGTTTTGATATTAATACAATGACTAAGTTAGGATATCTATTTTTTGTCCTAGGCTATTTAAGAAGTATTTAAGACTATATTTGATGCAAAAAAAAAAATTACACCAGTGTTTTTCACTCGTTAAAGAGTAGCCTACGAATAAGTCCTTCGAGACCATAAATATGTACACTGACAGATTTTGTCCCTAACGGTCAGATTTGTATATAATTGTATTAATGCTCGTGATTGTTGTTCTTAGTCTTAATTACGAAGAATGTTGTTTTGTACATTGTAATTTATTTGCTGGTATTAATGTTGTACTGGATTTACAGAGACACCAAAGAATAATAATATACATTTTGGTGAATAAGTAGTAGCTTACTGATGCTTTTGATCTTGTTCTGTAAAAGAAAAAGTATTATTCTTTACTTGAATATAGGCAGTGTAAAGTATTATTCTTTACTTGAATATAGGCAGTGTAAAGTATTATTCTTTACTTGAATATAGGCAGTGTAAAGCATTATTCTTTACTTGAATATAGGCAGTGTAAAGCATTATTCTTTACTTGAATATAGGCAGTGTAAAGTATTATTCTTTACTTGAATATAGGCAGTGTAAAGTATTATTCTTTACTTGAATATAGGCAGTGTAAAGCATTATTCTTTACTTGAATATAGGCAGTGTAATGTGAAACGTCCCTTCTCTCGCATGCCCTTTGCAGTGACTGTGTTTTTCTCTATGAGGTGCGTCGTGCCGTTGGTTATGTTGGATAAAAAGTGTTGATGAAACAGCTATGATTGTGCAGACCCTTGATGTTCGTGGTCCAATTGACAGTATAAATTCAAGCTAAAGCTGAATAAACACACAGGGCCGAGATAATAGGTGTTTTTTGGTTTACATAACTTTATTGTTTCTTCGTGGGATTCAGGAGGCCTGCCAGTGCCGGATGACATTCTTTAAACAAGAAGATGTGTAATGTACTTGTTTACATGCAGTAAATGCAACTGCTGGTAAAATCAGTTGTTTTATTTTTTTTATTTAACCTTTATTTAACTAGGCAAGTCAGTTAAGAACACATTTTTATTTACAATGTCGGCTAAGGAACAGAGGGTTAACTGCCTTGTTCAGGGGCAGAACGACAGATTTTTACCTTGTCAGCCCGGGGATTCGATTTAGCAACCTTTCGGTTACTGACCCAATGCTCTAACCACTAGGCTACCTGCCGCCCCTTGTATAGCTGGATTCACATTATTACAGCCTATAGAAGATCGAAGTAACTTAGGCTACAAACACATTGCCAAAGAAAAATGCATAATTATTGACAGTTAATGTTTTCACTATTAAGTGGTAACTCACATACAACAGGCCCAAGAAGGGGCTGGCATAAATAAACCAATCAGCAGGGCAAATGGGGAAACGTATAGTCCCCTAATGGTGTCTCTAAAAAGTGGGACAGCACAAGTAACCGAGGCATGAATCATTCATGATAAAATAAAAAAGATCTGACAATACGCAGGACCTTGTACGAAGTATATAAAACAAGTCCCCGTCTTATTTACTCCATTAAAAGGCACAATCTCACTTTAAACGTCGCCCCTGTCCAATGTATAGAATTCAAATGGACCAAAGTGAGTCCTGCACCACTTCAAAGGCCTGCTATACTTCTGAGCCGAAGGCCCGCCGCTTTGACACTCTTCATGGTGCGTTAGGAATTCTATGACAATTGGCGAGCGAGCCGCTCACATTTGAATATGTCTGGTGAAAAAGAAAACACTAACTGCCACTAAATGTACGATCATCAAAGAGCACAGTGCACCTTCTCCCCCCAAAAAAGCCTCATGTGTCGACACAGACAGCCCTATATTTTCACATAAAAGGGCAAAACAAGAACAGCCTGTGCTGTTCTTGTTTTGCCCCCATATATTGTTGACAGAAAATGGAATGCAGGGACACACTCTATTGTTATTTTGCTCTTTTTTTATGAGAAAATGTATGGTGCTATAGGATGGGCAAAGAATAGGCAAAAAGGTGAATTTATACATTCAGGACTTCAACCGACACAGGTGAACTTCAATTGTCTCAAATAGTGTGCCAATTACAATTAAATGAGCGAAATAATAGAGTACTTGATCCGTTGCTGCCTTTGCACTCCATAAGTAACATTTGTGAGAGTGTTGTCTTTATCCCTTAGCATGAGATGGCCTCTTGAGTGTGGTTTCTGTGTCATGTAGAACAAGCCGCAAAAAGAGGACGCAAGGGTTGCGCATCCATCTCTGAACAGAAAAAAAAAAAAAAACACAAACAAGCACCTAATCAACCGGTACAACGTTTAATTCCACACCGAGTGAAAAAGCAGACTTACGTGTTGAGATGTAGGCTTATCAATATGAAGCACAAATTGCTATGACAATTGATCAACGCAACAAGAAAAAATGACAGAATCTCCAATATTAATCTCCCTCACAAGGCAGTTAAATTGACCTTGCTTGAAATGTTGGTTTTAAGTCAATGTTCACTTTTTCTCCGACTTTGTCAGCAAACACGTTTTATGGAAGATAATCAAGTTTTATTGAAAACAAGCAGTCTTCTGTCGCTTTTTTTGTTGCCTCTCCTTTTATCCATAAACCCTTATTTGGACAAAGGCGAAATCCTCTTCTATTTATTTAAAACAAGTGCTCCGTGAATGTTGCAAAATAAACACGAAGAAAAATAACCAAAGAGATAGTTCCCTCGGCGTGAAAAGGGCGGACTTAATAAAAAGGAGTGAAGCAGTCACCGTTCAATGAGAAACGCTTTGAAGTAGAACTTATTATCTGAGGAATAGTTTTGGGTTGTCCTAACGACGGCACTGAATGGGAAAGGCTCTCCTTTGTCAGCGATTTGTTCTCCTTTAGTGGGATGCCCGTGGAAATCACTTACATGGCCCACCTTACCACGCCGCCTGCAAATCAGTAACCGGCCGAGTCAGACATGCAGACGCCACTTCGGCAAGGACAAAGCAGAAGTCGCGGGGAAAACGGCGCTTGTTCTCGCCCTCTCTCTCAGTTCGCCCTTTAGAAGGGCCGAATGATAATTTCGGAGACGACCGTAGGACCAAAACAAATGTTGTCTTGTCAGATTTTACAAGAATTACCATTCTCTCTGAAGTTCAGCACACAGAGCATAAATACAATTGTTTGTGGTCTAGGCCTAGTCTTTAAGGCTATAGGCCTACTGAGTTTCTGTTCCCTTATCATGTAACCAACTAAGATGTAGCTTATTTGGTCCATTGCACCTGTGCCTCAGATAAAACAGCAACATCTTTGCTCCACTTAAAGTTATGGCTCATACTTGATTCTTTACAAAAGCATCTCATGGGATGCCAACTTAATATATATATGATAATTCAGGACACATAATAAGAATATTGGGACGAAGAAAACAAGGTTTCCTACACAAATTGTACACTTCCCAAGTCAGTCGAAAAGCAACACATTGCGACGGCTTTGCCCCGCTGGCTGACAGAAACGTTTCCCTCTCAAAATATCAAACATCCCCTTCTGCATGTGTCTGACAACATAATTGTGGCCGAACTATTACCTTTTGGTGGTGAGACAGGTTTAGAATGTTTTAGCCTAAAAGCACTTGGATAAATAGTGAGGTTTACCACCTGAAAACACCGTCAAGTGGACTGAATTTGGAGAGCTCATCTTTTTTTATTTTCTCCCTAACTTTTGAAGCTGATGTTAATTAAAGTGATTGTAAGCGAGCAATGCCTCCCCTTTGTCCCCGTACCTCTGCCAATGAAAGGCGAAGCTCGCAAGGGTAGCCTAGTTTGCAATATATTCAGATGATTGGTGGTGCCTATTTTAATCATTTGTTTTCAATTATATCAACAAGGACGTGAGCATTACAAAACACTTGTTGAAGACAATAGAGTCGAGGGATAGGCTATTCGATTATTCTTAGATTGTCGTCATTGTAGGCTACAAAAGGCCAATTCATGCCATCAACATTTAGGTCAATGCAGATTAATAAATCAAATATCTTGTTATTATTGTATGCGTATCTATCTTATAATTTATTGCATAACAAATGGTTGTCATTTTCCCCCTGCAAAATGATTTGTCTGGACCAAGCTGCCATTTGTCACTCTTGCTAAAACACCCTGCACTGTGAGGGTCAAGCTCCTCTATCCCAAACACATCCCATGATGGAAACATATGTGTACATTTTAAACCCTCATGTTGTCTATTTGGTGTCAGACAGACCGTCTCGGACTTTCTTACATCTGATATAACGATTCAGTTGCTCCCTCCTCAGCGTGCTACGCAGGCAAGACCCAGAAAACTGGGCACATGTTCATTATCTAGGCATTTTGCCAAACTCTTCCTAGCACCCTACCTGGCTAGTATCTTAAGTAACATGAATAAGTGAGAAAACAGTAGAATCCAGTTGCAGTTGAACATCCTACATCACCCGGTCAGCTCCCACCTTCCAAACCGCCAAAGATTTATCGAGACAGCGGACATAGGCTATTTTTCTGCTCAGCGCACAGTGAGTACTTATGTAGCCTAAGCGCCGACCTGTCAAAAAATGAAAAGATCCTTGGCTGAACTAGCGACTTTTATAGAGTGTAAGGATCGAATCTTTCTGTTCCAGTAGGGAAACTTTAGAGAACGGACGTGGGCGAATTCTGCTTGAACTCAATGATGCATGTTTGAAAGCTTGGGGAAAGTTGGAGAAATGTGTTGTCCTGTTAGATTAGGGACTGGGTGAGTGGCTGTTTGTGGTCTGGACGCATAAAATGAGGACTACTTTCTCCCCTCGACCCTCACTCGAGCAGCTGTGGTTTCACCTATTAGCCCCGATGTCTTTCCGAAAGGAGTGGTAGAGTTAAACATCCGACAATGGGCACGCCAGGGGGGAACAGTCCTGACCTATACCCGGTTTTAATAGTTTCATAGGAACTTCATTAAATCAATTACTTAGTGAGCACATCATCATTTATTTGTAATTAGCTGTGAAAAGCTTGATTTTTGTTATACCGTTATATTGGAAAACCCAGCGGGGATTGTGCGTGTCATAGCCTACAATCAGGTTTTGTTTGCCTGTGACTCGTCTTGTTTGCACAGTGTGTTTAGAACATTTATTCAAAAGTACTCAAAAATGAGGTAAAGTTCATTCTGGTAGCACAGTTTTGCGCCAAACAAGTGTTCTCACTTGTGGGGCATGCCTAATAACTTCAAAGGGAGCCTATTTTGTTACTTTACAAACAAAACCGTCGGTAAATACAAATGCACTGGCCTCAGTTGCAGAGTTGGTGTCGGGGGCAGTGCCAACATTAAAGTAAGACCAGCATGTCAACCAAAACAATTTAGGTGTCTACTTTAAAAACTTATCCTGTGACAGTTTATTATTCTGAAGAAGTGTTATTTTTCATAAAATTGTGTTTAAACACCCAGATATTTGAAAAGTGAACAATATCGATAGATTGACATTATTAAGGGTTATAGCGTAGATATTAGGGTTATAGATTCAGTGATGTAATACATGAATTATTATAATAGGCTATAGCAAATCTGTTAATTCAAATTATCAACTGTATTTTCAATTAAAATAGCCACGCATATAGGCCTAAAAACAACGTTGTCAATTTCTTATTATATTATTATTCTATGAGTAATAAAATAGGCCTATTCTTTTGAATTTGTCCTCTCAAGGGAATCACCTGAATGAGTTTGATGATCTACGTGTCTACGTGTAACTATTCGGACTAACGGAAATCGATGAGCGGCTCAATACTACCCATTGTTATTATTGTCTGTAAAGTATGAATAATTGTAAATGTTCCAAAGCGCAAAGGTAAAAACTTACAATACAAACCAAATATCAATTCCATTATTAGGCTATATAAACTGATATAACTTACTTAGACAATTTATTTAAGAAATATTTCTAAACTTTAATCAGATTCCTTATCCTAAACAAAAACACTTTCCCCTTGTTATCATTATTGGCCTATTGATGGCCCTATTCAAAATAATAAAATGTCCAGTTAAGTTTTAATATATATATTTTTTAACTATGCAAGTCAGTTAAGTACGAATTATTATTTACAATGACGGCCTACCACAGCCAAACCCTCCCCTAACCAGACGACGCTGGGCCATTTCTGCACCGCCCTATGGGACACTCGATCACGGCCAGTTATGATACAGCCCGGGATCGAATCAGGGTCTGTAGTGACGCCTCTAGCACTGCAATACAGTGCCTTAGACCGCTGCGCAACTTGGGAGCCACTACAATCGGCTTATGTGCCAAACAATGCACTTATTCAGCAGAAAGACTTGCTTCAATGCAAAAGGAGATCGAAAACTATATGTAGGAGGCCATTTGACGCTAAATAATTCATCTTTACATTTCATGTAAATACTTCAATTCATGCTTTAGTCATCTGCACATTCCTGATTGCCTCAGAGATTTTGTGCTCTTACAACATATTGCTGTGTGTATGGTTGCCTGGCTGTATGGCTACTTCCCATGCCATGCATCAACCCCAGTCATCCACCCCAGTCAAACTCAAACCAATGCATCACTCTCCCCCTGCCTGCCTCCATCCCAGAGAACCTGACATAATATCTGGACACTCAGTAACATCTGTGGGGGTAGAGACTTGGTGCTGGTCCAAAGGCCCCATCCCTGGGACTGGGAGCCACTCCAAGGCAGTAGGTGAGGGAAGCAAGGTCGTCCACGGACAACCACATGAGCCGGACACTAAAGGCCGCCACACACTTTACGCAAACGCAGCGTAGTTTTCTAGTATTTCAACACACTTTTGTGTGGCTCAAATTTAGGAAAAGAACTCAGTTGCTCTGTTCACATAGGGTGTGTATAGGGCCCTTAAGTGCACTACTTCACGAGTCTCCTCGGGTGTGACGGGGGCCTGTAAAACCCTAAAATGCTGCTTTTCGACGGTAACACCAATGTTACACCAATGTTACATGCACCTTTATGTTAGACGAGGGAAATTGTGTTTCCTTAGCTAGGGCTGACAATGAGGACTTGTGAAGAGCAGAATCAACAACCTCTGCATAATCAAAACAGTTGCTTTGTGAGAAGGTATTAAAGTTCACAGTTAACCATTGTTATGTAAATTACAGTTGAAAAGTACCAGTGGCCTGGCTTTGGCTCCAAGTGAGAGCAGGTCCGCCACAGCGAGACAGTGAGACACGGGTGCCCGGCCCGAGTAAATTAAAACAGAAAAGTCTGAGCGTTTTGGAGAAAAACACCGGGGTAAATCCTGTTTGGAAATGCTCCATAAACGCAGGGTTCTTCCAAGAGATCACCAGGTGGTAGGGGGTGGAACTGTGTTGCGGCTGGGTTGTATCTCGTGAGAGGAAGGGAATGTTTTAGGAGATGCACAGTTTGTTTGTTGGATGGCGTTACAGTGTTGCACTGGGGCCATGCTTGCCTTGAGCGGGTCCTGCAGAAATGTAATGCTGGTATGAGAACAGCAGAGCAGACTTTACCTATTATAATCTTGTTCTGAGGGCAGCTCTTACTCCAGGGCAGAAACTAATGTGATTTGTTTAGTGTTTGGTTAAGTTGATTAAGTTGAGGCAACCAATCCCAATTGGTTATGGTTATAGTTAGAGGCTGGGTTAAGTTAAGGCAATACATATAATTGGTTTAGTGTTAGGGTAAGGTTAGAATACAAAAAACACACCTGGTAACAAAGGGGTTGGTGTGTAGGCCTCTCCTAGTATAGGTACATAGCAATGGTAATGTCTAGAAAGGTTATAACATGTTTGAGGTGTTGAGAAAACATCACAACATTATCTGTAATGACACATTGGTCAATAATCAAGGCTATTAAGGTTTCAATTTTAAAAAATGCACAAGAATGTGCAGATAAAAGTAAGCAAAAATATCAAATTGTTCTAATCTTGAACTGAACGTTTTCTGATATTCTAGGAGTGCTTTTGAAAACATGCTTTGATGCAGCGGTGATCTGCATAAAGACCATAAAAGCAATGTCCTGTAAAAAAATACATTGGACTCTAACAAAATCGACCCCCAAAATGGATGTCTTTACCTTTAAAGTGATCACGTTCACCATCTTCCCCACCCCCAAATTGAACATCTCTATCTTTTTTGCTTTATCCAAATCTGTGTCTTAATTACATGCCTTGTGGATTGGGTCAAAACGTTTCAATGACACTTCTTGGATATGCCGTATCTCTCTCCCTCCATTCTTCACCCCTCTTTTCCCCCCAGAGCCACCCCTTCCGCCGTGGGCACAGATAACCCACTGGGTAAAAACTGGTTGACTCAACATTGTTTCCACATTATTTCAACCCCCAAAAATCTATGTGACGACGTTGAACCAACGCATTAAACTGATTGGATTTGCAAAAAGTAATCAACGTAAGGGCATTTTGTCTGTTTTAATCCAACTTTTAATCTAAATCCAATGACATGGTACATTTTTTGTTGTTGAGTTCACGTTGAATTCACGTTAGTTGACAACTCAACCCAATGTAAATCAAAACTAGACGTTGAACTGACATCTGTGCAAAGTGGGAAGGATCTCCACCAGATTTGTGTGGAACTATCGCGGCTGACACATCAGAGGCCGGGGCCTGAACGCTTCCCCTTCCCCGAAGAAGGTCAGTTTCAAAAGTGGAGAAAATCCTTCTCTCACAGCTGGAGAGGAGGAGAGCAGGAACACCATTCTGGCAAACAAGAAAGAGGGGAGGATAAAAAACATAGGGAGAGAGATAGACAAAACCAGGTAGAGAAAGGAGAGAGAGGGTGGCACAAACAGGTATGGGTGGCACAAAATAGGTAGAGAGATAAAGATAGAGGGAGATAGCGAGAGAAAGGCAGAGGCCAAAACAAAACAGAGCCAGACAGACAGAAACAACCAAAACCAAATAATGTCCAAATTCGCCAGCTGGGATGGTTGGTCAAATGAGCTTCGGTTCAAGCAGGGGCATTCCACCTCCAGAGGCAGGGATCTGACTGACTCCTTCATTGTTTCCCTCCTCTGTCGCTCATTGCGGGCCGTTTGCCAAGCGTGGTCCCCAAATAACTCCAAACCCCCATGTCTTCAACGGGGCTCTAATCCGGGGGCGATACGCACATAAACTAGCGGTGAAGAATCCCTGGCGCGAGTCAGGGCCACATTGCGTCACCAGGGCCATGCAGAGTGGAGGTGCAGCCTGGCCTCAAAGACTTATCATAGTAAACGTGCATCTGTGACACTCAAATTAGTATGATATGTTATGTTTGGTATGGTTATACTGTATAAGAGAGAAGGTTACTTAAGCAAAAAATGAAAGGATAGTGGTTGGTTGGAAAGGATGGGTGGGCGTATTACAGGAATGTCTAGCAAATTTACCATTAGCTAATTACTACATTGGGGAGACCAGGGATGGCTGTAACCCTTTTAGCATTTTTGTCAATTTCTCAGAGATTGTTTAAATTACCAAATTGAAAATGTGATATGAACAACTTACATCTGCCAAATTAAATCAAATTAAATTATATTAAATCGTATTTGTCACATGCTTTGAAAACAACAGGTGTAGACAGTGAAATCCTTACTTACAGGCCCTTCCCAACAACGCAGAGAAAAATAAAAATAAATAATAGAACAATTATAAAAATAATTACAGGGAATAAATACACAATGAGTAACAATAATTTGGCTATAAAGTGCATTCGGAAAGTATTCAGACCTCTTGACTTCCACATTTTGTTACGATACAGCTTTATTATGAAATTTACTGAATACTACACACAATACCCCATAATGACAAAGAGAAAAACATTTTGCAAATGTATAAAAAAACAACAACTGAAAAACCTTATTTACAGAAGTATTCAGACCCTTTGATATGATACTTGAAATGTGTCTACAACTTGATTGGAGTCCACCTGTGGTAAATTCAATTGATTGGACATGATTTGGAAAGGCTGTTTATATAAGGTCCCACAGTTGACAGTGCATGTCAGAGCAAAAACCAAGCCATGAGGTTGAAGGAATTGTCCATAGAGCCCTGAGACAGGATTGTGTCGAGGCACAGATCTGAGGAAGGGTACCAAAAAATCTCTGCAGCATTGAAGGTCCCCAAGAACACAGTTGCCTCTCATCATTCTTAAATGTAAGAAGTTTGGAAACACCAAGACTCTTCCTAGAGCTGGCCACCCGGACCAACTGCGCAATATGGGGAGAAGGGCCTTGGTCAGGGATGTGACCAAGAACCCAGTGGTCACTCTGACAGAGCTCCAGAGTTCCTCTGTGGATATGGCAGAAACTTCCGAAAGGACATCCATCTCTGCAGCACTCCACCAATCAGGTCTTTATGGTAGAGTGGCCAGATGGAAGCCACTCTTCAGTAAAAAGCACATGACAGCCTGCTTGGAGTTTGACAAAAGGCACCTAAAGGACTCTCAGACAATGAGAAACAAGATTCTGTGGTCTGATGAAACCAATAATTAACTCTTTGGCCTGAATGCCAGGTGTCATGTCTGGAGGAAACCTGGAACCATTCCTACGGTGAAGCATGGTGTTGGCAGCATCATGCTGCAGGAATGTTTTTCAGTGGCAGGGACTGGGAGACTAGTCAGGATGAAGGAAAAGATGAAAACCAGTTCCAGAGCACTCAGGACCTCAGACTGGGGTGAAGGTTCACCATCCAATAGGACAACAACCCTAAGCACACAGCCAAGACAACGCATCAGTGCCGCTAGCCATGCGGTAGCAGAGAGAACAGTCTATGACTTGGGTGACTGGAGTCTGACAATTCCTGGATTGCAGGGAGCTAGGCCCCATAGATGTACTGGGCCACACACACTACCCTCCAGGCGGTGATGCAGCCAGTCAAGATGCTCTCAATGGTGCAGATGTATAACTTCTTGAGGATCTGAGGCCCCAAGCCAAATCTTTTCAGCCTCCTGAAGGGAAAGAGGCATTGTCGTGCCCTCTTCACGATTGTGTTGGTGTGTGTGGACCATGAGAATTCCTTAGTGATGTGGACACGAGGAACTTGAAGCTCGCGACCTACTCTACTGCAGCCCCATCGATGTGGATGGTGCGTGCTCGGCCCTCCATTTCCTGTAGTCCACGATCAGCTCCTTTGTCTTGCTGACGTTGATGGAGAGGTTTTTGTCCTGACTTCCTCCCTGTAGACTGTCTCATTGTCGTCGGTGATCAGGCCTACCACCGTATTAATGATGGTGTTGGAGTTGTGTGCGGCCACGCAGTCATTGGTGAACAGGGAGTACAGGAAGGGACTAAGCACGCACCCCTGAGGAGCTCCCGTGTTGAGAGTCAGCGTGGCGGATGTGTTGTTGCCAACCCTCACAACCTGGGGGCAGCCCATCAGAAAATCCAGGATCCAGTTGCAGAGGGAGATGTTTAATCCCAGGGTCCTTAGCTTAGTGATGACCTTGGAGGGCACTCTGGTGTTGAACGCTAAGCTGTAGTCAATTAACAGAATTCTCACATAGGTGTTCCTTTTGTCCTGATGGGATAGGGCAGTGTGGAGCGCATTAGGGATCGTGTCATCTGTGGATCTGTTGGGCCGGTATGCGAATTGGAGTGGGTCCAGGGTGTCCTATCAAGATGATGATGGCCCTAATGCTGTGTCTCAGTTGGTCCCTCAGGTCACATAGGAGTGGACTGTCCCAATCAGAAGACTAATAGTGTAATTAGGCCATCCCCATTAGGGACCGGCACCTTTTGGCCCTTCCCTGACACTAGCGATGGTAAATGACAGCAGATCTTGCTAACGAACCCCACCGATCTTGGTGGCAAGGCATCATAACAAGCAGAGCACATCCTCAACCAGACAGTCTTACTTTAGAGGTGGTTGGTTATAAGTCATTTTATGTATTTTATAAAATATATGTGCAAAGAGTCTAAGTAGTCAATTTGGGTTGGATTCGATTTAGTCTATAGACAGGCAGTTAGAGTAGGCATTAAATAGTATTTACAGAGACAGGAGGGATCTGTTAAGCATAGGCTACCTGGATAGAGGTGTGTGGGGTCACATCATATGAGTTAAGTGGTGATCAGTGCCCTCGTACTGTCCTACAGAATACTTGCACCCTTGCCTTGAGCAATATGACTAATTGCACGGTAATTCTTTAAGAGGTAAGGCAACGTAAGATTTGTGGCGTGGGATTCATGAATCGAGCTTAGCTGAATTCAGGCACATAGGCATAGCATGCTCGCTGCAAATTGGTCCTGGTACAAGTGGGTCCCCGAAGAAGTCATAACATTCCGTCATTTCCCTACATTCTCTCAAACATTAAAATATACACCCAACCTCCTCCTTTATCGTTCTCACTGAGCGCATCATTATCGTTGTCAAAACTTGCGCGCTGGACGTGAACTCTCGGTGAAGGGGCTTCGGCAGGCGCGGCCCGGGGGAGCGGGCGAATGGAGGTGTTGGAGCGTGCGGCTGGCTGTCCGTGGCAGGGTTACCTCACCTCCTTACCCGGGAGGGCCCCTCAGGAACCCTCATTACGCCGGCATGTGGAGCATTGAGCTATGCGGGGAGGATGGTATAGGCGGCGGCATCTCCTATCGCTCAAACCCGGACAATGGCAACCAGTGACAGCTAGGAAACGAAACACGATGGAAATAATACTAATAATAATAATATGAGCATGTTCGCTGATGAGACGACCGGATGTCAGTTATGCTTACTTATAGTGTGATGAGAGAGAGGCAATTGTCAACAAAAAAGTTAAGGTATTCAACATGAATAAATGATTATTAGCCGATAAGATATACAGTAAAAACAAATACTTTTAACCATTTTAACTAGAACACAAAACAAAATGTAATAGGCCTACCATGAATATAGGCCGACCTCTGGCAGCTCTCATTTTACCTTGGCGAAATTCCTCCACGGATGAAATAATACAAGTTTATGAAAGTAGCCTAGTTTTGGACTTAGGCCTAAATATTTCAAGTCCCCAAAATAGTAGTTTAAGTAAGCCTATATGAAATACATTCGCCCATATCACCCTAAAGGTCTAATCAAACCAATATCCCGAGTATCAATGATTCGGTTTGTGTTGATAGACTACAACATTTTACGACGCACAGAACTCATGAAGTTTGATCCAAACTTCGCTGCTGCATACTGTGCTGGCGACTCAGAGGGCAAGTGGAGCTTCATTAAGTGCATCCCCATTTACTTTAGTTCCCCTCGGAGAACGCTCCATAGAGAGTGCATTAGTGTCAGTTACCTGTCATTTTTGAAAACCATACAGACAATATAGCCAAGAGATGTTTTGAAAATGTCACTGCGCTGTTGGTTATAGGCTAAACTCGTTCTTCACACATTCTCTCCGAATTTAGTTTTTAGGCCTACCCATATTAAATTACCAATCATTCTCACCACTGACAATGGCTTACTTGCAACGAAATATTAATAAGTTAGTCCCCGAGCGACATGGGCCACTATAAAGTCATTTCACAGCTATTTAGATGTAACATTTCAAATATTGCAATATGTCAATAATATTGCAATAAAATGTTTTTGTCATTATTAAATGCCTAATTAATTGATTAAATGCACTGCACTGCCCATTTTAGCCCCCCGAAAATGTCACCCTCTCACATTAACACATCGTTGGAGTCTACATTTTGACGTTCCACAACGGTACAACTTTCTCACACAGACAACTGTAGGCTGCTGTAGCAAGTGTTCATGTAAAGAGTAGCCTATCACCGTTCTAATGAATTGAGGTATGTTAGAAATACAGGGGACAAATTGTTCATTCTGTCCCATCAGTTATCTATCACTAGTAGAGCTGCATCATCAGTTACCTGGGCTGTCATAACACCATGTTACACGTGAACGGAAACGAACAATAATAAGTGCAAGTGTTGTATTGACACTGAGAACAATTGCATTTGCAAACAACAACAAAAACACGGACAATTGAGCAGGTCTACTTTACATGCAGGCATAGGTTGACATTGCGAATCAAAATTAGCAATGAAAGGTAACCTTAATGTTAATTTAAAGTGTTGTATTAAACGGTTGTATTAAACGAAAACATGACATCAAAAAAGAAACTAGTGTATGGACAATGTGGCAATTCTTTCACACTTTTGAAGTAGAGTCTGTATAGACCATATACATACCGTATCTCTTGAGATAAGTGTCCTTGACTCCCTCTTTCACATAAAGCAAGTACGCTTGTCAAGAATGTAAGAAAATGAATAAAATATGAAGTGCCAGTGCTGGGTTATCGTGTTTTAATTGGATTACCATACATAATGACGTATACTTCTCCAATCCTGAAGTAGGTCCAAAGACTAGACACACAAGGACACGCGCGATTATATATTTTTTAAATCGACAATAAATGTAATGAATCATGTACAAAACAACAAACATATTCTCTTAGGGAAATTTGTTCCGCGACGAATAACGCGTTTATAAACTTGTAGCAAATGTTTTTTGGATTGTGTGAGAAGAGCTTTTTATCATTCCGTTTCTGACATGCAGAAAAAAAGTATTCCATCTAACCAACAAGCTAATTGAATTACGGAGGCAAAACAACAGTAAACAGTTTGTGTCATCTTTGATTTGAAATGAAGAAAATTAGTATATACATAAGAAATTTGTCCTCAAACAGCTGATTCGCCAAACTTAAAATATATATTTTTGAAATCATTCTGACAATAATTATTTGTTGTCAGAAAAGGTTATCACTGTTGCTAAGTAGAGTCCCTGTTTCCCTTTCTGTAAGGGCGTGGATCTCTCCCATCTCATAACTTAAAGGAAAATTCCACCCTTTTGGTATTTAAATAAATGTTAAAGAAAATATATTTGTTTCATTAGCCAATTGTTTTGCATGTCAGCAAGATATAGAACTTTCAAAATACAGCCAGTATGATGCATAATACCAGTTGTATTTCTGTATTTTGAAAGTTTTATATCTTGAAAACGTGATTGCTGACATGCAAAACATTTTGGGAATATATCAACAATTGACTGATGAAACAAATACCAAAAGATCGTTTGGGGTGGAGTTTTCCTCTAAGGCCTATAGCCGACGGTCATCGTGTATTATAAATAGCCTAACTTGCAAACTTGAAATACATGAATGGTCATAATACCCATGGATCCAGTAGAATTAAGCGGGAACTTCTCCATAAACATTCCATTCATTTCCCTATAGACTTATTGTCCATGGAACAATGCGAGGCATGTCACAAGTCAGTCACCATCACACTGCAGTTGGACGTCCTCCTAAAATAATAAACGGTTTAGTCAACATTCAAGAGTTGGACAAGCATGAAAACCACGATAGCAGGGTTCAAGAAATTAGGGATGAAATTAAGCCTTCACTCAAGAGTTCCCTAAAAACACCCCGTCTGTCTGTCGCCCAAATACTGACGAGTGCTAACAAACACGACATCGAGTGGAAATGAGCTAGAACAGGCAACATAAACTCGAACTGGGAACCCGGGGACGGAGGGAGAGTTGGAATGTGATTGTTGGCTGAGCATCTCGCTGTCTGTGTTCACCCAGTTGCGGTAATAACAAGGTGCGCAGGTGCCCATGTGCGCGCCAGGCCTTCACCTGTTCCTAAAGGAGTGCACTGTTTTGCTAATAGCTGATACACATTTCAGACGGAATATGCGGCATGTTAGGCCTACATGTACAAAATATAACTCAACGTTAATTTGACCTCCTTTCAAACAGCGCCTTATTTACCACTTATTATTTATAAATGTCAGGGAGTAACAGGCAAATTGGGAGGGGAGGGGGGGTTAAACCATGGGGGCAGTTTGCAGTACAAATGATGGAGGTGTTAAACAATGGAAGTGTTAATACATTTACCTGCAAAAAAAGCATAGAACCATTCACACAGACCTGATACCTGCATTTTGGTTACAGGGTCTGAGAAAATTTCAGGAATCATGACTAAAGGTAGCTTTTATTTTTTCCCCCATTTTTTGTTGTTGTTTTTTTACCCCTAGCCCTTTCAGATATAGGAAAAAGCTCGTCTAAAAATGCAGGCCTGGTAAATGAATGGGATTTAGGTCTGCGTATGAAAGGGATATTAGAAAGTCAGTGATATTGTCAATAATGTCATTCACATGTAAAACCAGCAAGTGACCAATGAAACACCATGATCAACCCATTATCATGTCGTCCGTATCCATTCATTAATTTGTGAAGACCAACACCATTAGACATCTTAAACCTACATTGCATTCATGCTCAAATTAAGGAACCTGACATATAGGCTAATTTAATTTTGAAACAGCTAAATAAAATGCAGAGAACATTTATAAATTGAACCAGAAACCGAAACAGTGACAGGTGAAGTCGGAAATGTAAGTTGAAATATTGTCAAGTTTTGAAGGTCCCTTGGGATAGGCCTATGTCAGGAAACAGCGTCACTAAACAAACAACACTTTCCACCTCCAAAGTTATTGAGCGTTCCATGAAAGGGCCTCCAGATCTGACAAGCAATATAACCGCTGCTACACCGAGCTCCAACATATTAAAATGAAAAGTTGGAGGGACTTTGTCACACTGTAACGACTCATTACCATTGGCCCCGACACCCTGACTCGGTTTATTAGCCTCCTAGCAACTGCAGACAAAGAGGCCAGGTTTTAGTGGGATCCGCCTGGGCCGGGCTTGCCTTTGATCTGTGCCCGTTAAGGAGAGGGGAGTCAGTGCCCGAGCACCCGAGTGTTGGTCCGCAGTGCGAGGGTCCCTACCCCATTGAAGTTGAAATGTAAAATGGTTAATGTTAGGGTAGGGGTTAAGATTCGGATTTAGGATACGGACGTCCCAAGGATCCCGGATAGCACTAACCGCAGAGAGTGGTGGACTGGTCTGTCCCAATCATGCGAATTTCATAAGTCGCTCGCAGTACATTGAAGGGGGCATTAGCTTTCACCGAAACACAATGACAGACAGACAAATAGGCTACAATTATACAATTATTAAGATAAAAACTTAGATCTGATAATTTTCTGATAAATTATTATTTGGTAGCCTATGAAATAGCCAATTCAGAAAGTGCAGTCACTTGTAGAACATTTTGTACACAATGATACCGGATTTCAGCCGCCTCGCTCAAGTCTCTCTGTCTGCCTCTGCTGCACTGACTGACATTTATTTATTCACAGACAATAGGCCTCTCCAAATGAAGTTAGTGATGCTAAAGCACTAGAGACTATTGTAGATTGATACCATAGGCATGATTTAATATTGCGAATAACATTTTCAATAGAGATCTAACAATGAAAGTGTAGGCCTAGTAATATTTATTAAACGTGCCTACAACAAACATGAACAAACAAAACAAACACACATTTTATAGACTATTTATGAAAGTTTTTTTTAATTTGGAAGATAACCTATTTTCCATTAAATAATGTATTATATTTATAGGCTTAGTAAATCACATTAGTTTTTTTAGGCCTTTTTGGGACTTAGTTCTTTTAAAATGGGTTCAAAAATAAAACATACATTTCCGTTTTCTGTATATGTTTCCACAATGGGTGGATTATTTTACACCCTAGCTTGTCTCATATGGGCCATTTCATGAAAATACAAATTATTTGAAAAATATATTTTTTTACCACTGACTGTCACACCTACACGCCCATTACACACATTTTGAACCAAGAGTCTTAATGTAAAAACAATATTCAAGTAATTATTCATCAATTTAAAACTCTTGATTAATATAAACACAGATACATTGACATTTTTCCAAAATACAAATAACATGAAAAAACGAAAACCTTATCATTATGTTCAAATAGGCTACTTCTAAATGAAAATATTTTTCGAGCCTTCAAAATGTTCCAAAAAAAAAAGACAATTATCTCTGCAAAAATTATATCAAATGAGAACTTTAGCCGACTCACTTACAGATGAAAATGAGAGAGACAGGTGTAATAGTAGGCTAGTCTTCTCAGGAGACTTCTTATAGTATCTCAAAAGAGTTGATACTGAAAAAAGGCAGCCCTGCAGTAAATTATAGGAAATCTGAATACAGTCTAATTGGAGAGTTAACGAGTTAAATCACATTACATGTAACATTGCCTCATCAACTCATCATTATGCTACAAATGCCTCAAAATCACTTTATTAAGACTTTAATTGTCAAACTGTGTGGTCAAAGACTTTAGTGTCTATTATTTACACTAGTTGTTTTATTGCATGGGAATGCTCTTTTGTGGAAATGAATGTGTTGCATATTGTCATTAGCACACTATTAAAATAATGAAGTCCGTATTTGGGAAAATCTTCGCCATTAGCCACCCGGGTACCATCAAGATTAATGGAAAAATATGTAAAACATTTAATTTAAATGTTCATCTGACATTGTTTTGCAAGCATGTTCTCTTCTCTGTCATATGGTCATAATTGATGAAAGCGATCTCGATCAACATAACTGGGGCTATGAAAACAGCCTCCCAGCCTAATAGATTCCCATCTCCATTTTGTTGAGTGAGGTTATAATCATGTTAATTGCAATTGACTCTCTCTGGGAATACCAGCAAAATGTATTTAAACACATCTGTCATTGCCAGGGCGGAGAAGATTATGTCAGTACATTAAAGACATGTCTTGGTGAATTACAATGGATAGATAGGCAGGAGTGATGGAGAGACATTTACTAAATGCAATCACACACCAAAATAACAACCAGTGGTAAGTTAAACAGTGTGAAACAAGGTAGCCCTAAAGGTATGATTGATTTGTCTGACTAAACTTTCAGACAGGTCAATGGCCGAAGCCACCTGACCTGAAAAAGGGTACTGTTGCATATTGTAGCCCGGAATCCAAACTGAATAACACTCCATTTCACTACCGTTAAACTTCAGTTAAACATAATGGATTCAGTTCGGATCCCAGACTATACGGTTATTGTACTGAGACGGAAGCATATAGCGACGTTTCAACACCAGGTGGATCTCCATACCCCCTTGACCTGCAACTCAGATCCAAATGTCTCCAACAATGCTGTGTACACATAGGCACGAATGGCAGGCCTATTCTGCAGCCAAGTATAATTTGATGTGCTATGACAATGCTGTCAATATTGTGCTAAGACAGTCCATTGAATTAATACCTGTTTTATACTTCCACAGAAGGGGTGACATGGGTGGAGAATAGCCCCACCAGATATAGCCTTTCCTGGGCACAGACACAGGGCACAGACAGGGTAGCATGGAACTCTGGTACAGGCCAAACAACTTGATAGGCTGCTGTATTCAGAGAATTGATGGGTTATGCCACTAGGGGTTGACTTAAGGGGGTGCATGCCTGGGGGTGCTGGGCACGTTTATGATACAGTATAAATGTGGGAACACATTGGAAATGTCAACATTGGTCTCTCCCACTGCTTCAGGGTATCCCCAAGAAACAATGCATCATTTAAACATGTCAAGAAGTTTTACCGTATGGCCAATGCTCTTCTAAAAAACGACATTTTCTAAACACATAGAACCAAGTTTATGTGTCATATTCCCATTCATAGTTGAGGCTCGGAAAAACATATACATAACAGTTATATTAAGCTTTCAGAACAGCCTGCCCTTTTGGGACTATATTTCTTTGTAAGAAATGGAAATGATTAAACGACTATATTTGAACACATGCAGGTCTGCTTTTAAGACACTAGCCGTCACACTCAAGTCCCACCAAAACTACACTTGCATTAGTCACACTCAGGCCTCCCAAACACACGCACACACTTCAGAGGGGGTTCCCTAAGCCACTTTGTGGAATAAGCAGAAGTCAGCTCCTGTCGCCCAATCATAGCGACCGAATAGCAGGTGGAAAATGAGAGGCAAAAACAAGCAGAACACCATGACAAAATCACAACTAAATGAGAGCGATAGGCAAAATAAGTGGGAAGGAGTGAGAAAGAGGTGTGAGGGTGACAGAGAGAGAGATATGTGGCCAAATGCCAAGGAGACAGCTTATTGTTGGGTTTTTTGGCTGGGCACAGTGGTGGCTTCAATCTTTTTGTCTGGCTTTGGGCTGGTACAGACCTGAGAGCCCGCTCCAGACACAATAGATCATACAGCAAGTCACACACACCCACCCACCGACCCACACCGTACTGCCTGTTCATTACCATGGCCACCAATGGCACCATTAACCATTCAACACATTATGCCTCAGTTCCCAGTTAGTGGCTGTGTAACTGCAGTTAGAAAAGGAACCTTACGACAAGACGGAGAGAAGTAAAAACAGAGAAATACGGACAATTGTTCATTTTTTATTTCGCGATAAATGGGTCAACGTGTGTGTGAGAGAATATGTGTTTGTGTATGACACACAGAGAGAGACAGTGCATGTATTTACATGTTAGTGCGCGTTTGAATCCGTGGTTTGTATGCATCTCTGGTGCGGAGGTCAGCGAGGGCCTGGTGCCCAGTTCAATCGTATTAATACGGCCCCTTCAAGGAGAACACCGGCCCTCAGTCCACACACAAAGACCTCAGCTTTACTGACAGGACTGAAGCAAAATCGCAGATTGTTGCTATAACTAAATGTGTTAAGGCTCTTTAGCAAACAGAGCTTTGATGTGGGGCTGAGTGCTGGGGCCCGAAGGAGTGTGTCTGTGTGCGTGTGTCTGTGTGTGAGTGAGTGAGTGAGTGAGTGAGTGTGTGCCCACAGTGCCCAGCCTGAATGGAAGAACAACAGCGTCTTGTTGTGTTTGTTTAGCCTTTCCCCCAGCTGGACCCTGGAGGTGGGTGAGCATCTGTCATGACCCAGGAGAGGCAGGAGGCACAGGCACACGCACACCCACGCACTGCCAAAAAGTGCCCGCACCCCTAGTGTAACCCTGGACGCTCCATTACCACATGAAAAAATAGTATAGTTTACTACAGTATAAACACTGTTGTATTGGGGCTGCAGGTAGCCTAGGGGCGGCAGGTGGCCTAGTGGTTAGAGCGTTTGACCTGTAACCGAAAGGTTGCAAGATCGAATCCCTGAGCTGACAAGGTAAAAATCTGTCGTTCTGCCCCTGAACAAGGCAGTTAACCCACTGTTCCTAGGCTGTCATTGACAATAAGAATTTGTTCTTAACTGACTTGCCTAGTTAAATAAAGGTAAAATAAATAATAATACAATAATAAAAAATATATAGTAATTGCAGACTCTAATGATGTTGCGGACTGTACTGTACTGTTTACTATAGTATAAATACTGTAGTATATGCTTATAGTGTTTTAGCAGACTGTAGTATTTACTGTGGTGTTTTTGCGGACATTACTGTAGTATTTACCATAGTGCTTTTGTTTTATGATCTTTGACATATAAGTGGGGATCTTCTCCTTGAGGAAACCTATTAGGCAAATACTAAAAGAGCACTAAAAGAGCACATTTTCCATAACCTGTATGTAGGTTGGACTGGGGTCTGAACAGATATTTCATAGCTTCTGCTCTTTCCTATAACGTGTAGGGAAAACAATATAGTCTATACTTGGCATGTAGGTTTCTCACTTATGGGTGGCTGGAGGGGAATGGGGAGGGTATAGGCAATTAAATACTGTAGTATTACTGTAGTATTTTTGCTGACTTTACTGTATTGTTTTTGCAGACTGTAGTATACTGCAGTATTTACTATAGTATTCTACAGTATAATACAACATTCTATAGTAAGTACTACACACGATCGAGGGATACTACAGATTCAACAGGATACAACAGTTCACTACATCATTCTATAGTAAGTACTGTAGTATTCTATAGTAAACTGTAGTAGTTTTCATGTGGGTTACCATTGAAACAACTGCAATTCTTAAATAGTATTTTCACAACCATCGTGCCAACCCTAACTGTAATGTGCTGGCATGGATATTTTCTTCTCAAATTGCCCTTTCCAGCATGGTTCCAGCAACTATGGTGCATGTGCAATCAGGCCAGCGCAGTGCAGCACCGTTTGGCACAGTCAGTAGTATGAAAAGTGTAAAATAATATCCTGCTTTACAACATTAACATCAGTCTAAAACATCGACCTCAAACCTGTCATTCTTACAACAAAGACACCGTAGGATATGAATATCAAACATTTGGTGCTTTATCAGTGAACAAATTAATCAAATGCATTTCATTTATCAACAATAATCAATTTAATTGAAATAAAAAAATAAAAAAAAAATCAACATCAATAACATCTAGAATTCAAGTGACTATTACACCAGGCCAGTGCAAAGTTTCTGAAATGTTGGTGCTTTGTACCAGCTGACAAACCTGTCTGGTCGAAGAGTTTAGGGTGTCCGGTGGTATCTAGTCACCTCTCGCTAATGCCAGGGTATACATAAGTGACACTTATCACTGTCTCTCAACTTGTCTAGTTTTTCCGTCCCCTCATTTCACTCCTCTGTTCTTTCCTCCCCCCATATCTTCTTCCAGAGTGCCTCACATCCCCGTGACGGCAGCAGCTAGCGTTACGATGTTCTGAGCCTGCTTCACTGAGGGCATGTCGATCATACTGCCCCGGAAGTTGAAGGCACCCTGGAGACAGGGAGAAGAGGTCAGTGGAGAATACTGGAGAAGCTAGTGTGCATCCCAATAATATCTCCTTTCTCCAGAAGTGTGCATTTGTTTACTTTCCTTTCAAGTATATGGAAACTCCCTCTAGTCCATGCCTACACCAATCCAATGCTTTTAATACTTGTTTGGGAGTAGTGAACGAGTGCACACTCAGGAGGAAGGAGAGATTATTGGGACTCAACAGAGAATGCAGCTTCCTTATCTCCTCCCCTTCATCTGGACTGGTTGGAAAATACTTGACAGGTAAAAACATTTTGTGGAAGCTCATCACTAGGTTGGCTTGCACTTGGTTAGATCGTTTCAGATTGGGCCAACAAAGTAGAGGAGGCAAGGAATTAAAGAAGACCCAATGTGTCAGCACTGGGGTGGGGGGGAATCCTAACTTGAGGTCTATTTAACAATGAATGACTTTGGGCAATGCATGGCCAGACGAACCAAGTCTCGGGCCCAGGGAAGGAGTATTTTAAAGGCCCATCTCTTGGCATAGGAGATAACATTTTTCAGTTTTCAAGCTAATTTCCTGCAATTCTACAGATTTTGTCATGTGGCAGAGAGATGTTTGGTTGTTGCAGCTTTAGGGTTGGGGGGGGGGGGCTTGATTTATTGGAGATAGCTTGTGTCAATTAAAGAAAACCTAGTGGATAATGCTGGAAATATTGGTAAAAATAAAACCCAAAACAACTGGCCCTAGTCATAACAACTCTTATCACGGGTTGATATGGACTATTTTGCTGCAGAACACCATTAACATGGACATGACATATGTTCATTTATTGAACTACAAATGATGATATTTCACTATCTTTATTTGACAGTTGTGAAATTTACCAGACTAAAAAGCGGACATTTCTGATCAGCCAGTTACTTCACAAGCAACCTAAAATATCCTGAGCTCAGTTCGCTAAATGAGGGAAAACATTTTCTAAACCGAGACAATATAAATGAGAAGACATTGGCAAGGCATTCACAGTCAATAACGACTGAGAGTTCAGGAAGAAACAAACGCCGCTGGGGCAGAGAAAGAGAATGACTCTGACTCTGCTCTCTGCTCAAACGCCTTAGACAACACGCACACACACCAGGGTTGGGTAGGATGGGTCCCTAGGACGATGCTTAGTGTAGGCAGGGCAGAGGCCGGCAGGCAGAGAGAGAGAGAGGTGTGGGGCAGATTGTGTATTTCTCACACCAGCCTCTCCCTCAATAGGCAGACAGCCCACAGAGCACTACACACAGGAGGCAACGATGCACTAAATTAGAAACAATAATCACATTTTATTTGTCACATGCGCCGCATACAACAGGTATTTCGGGAAATGCTTACTTACAAGCCCTTAACAAACAATGCAATTTTAAGAAAATATAGTTAAGAATAAATAAACTAAAGTTAGAAATAAAAAATAACACAATAAAATAACAATAAGGAGGCTATATACAGGGGGTACCGGTACCGAGTCAATGTGCGGGGGTACAGGTTAGTCGAAGTAATTTGTTCATGTAGTTAGGGGTAAAATGACTATGCATACAGTGGGGAGAACAAGTATTTGATACACTGCCGATTTTGCAGGTTTTCCTACTTACAAAGCATGTAGAGGTCTGTCATTTTTATCATAGGTACACTTCAACTGTGAGAGACGGAATCTAAAACAAAAATCCAGAAAATCACATTGTATGATTTTTAAATAATTAATTTGCATTTTATTGCATGACATAAGTATTTGATCACCTACCAACCAGTAAGAATTCCGGCTCTCACAGACCTGTTAGTTTTTCTTTAAGAAGCCCTCCTGTTCTCCACTCATTACCTGTATTAACTGCACCTGTTTGAACTCGTTACCTGTATAAAAGACACCTGTCCACACACTCAATCAAACAGATTCCAACCTCTCCACAATGTCCAAGACCAGAGAGCTGTGTAAGGACATCAGGGATAAAATTGTAGACCTGCACAAGGCTGGGATGGGCTACAGGACAATAGGCAAGCAGCTTGGTGAGAAGGAAACAACTGTTGGCGCAATTATTAGAAAATGGAAGAAGTTCAAGATGACGGTCAATCACCCTCGGTCTGGGGCTCCATGCAAGATTTCACCTCGTGGGGCATCAATGATCATGAGGAAGGTGAGGGATCAGCCCAGAACTACACGGCAGGACCTGGTCAATGACCTGAAGAGAGCTGGGACCACAGTCTCAAAGAAAACCATTAGTAACACACTACGCCGTCATGGATTAAAATCCTGCAGCGCACGCAAGGTCCCCCTGCTTAAGCCAGTGCATGTCCAGGCCCGTCTGAAGTTTGCCAATGACCATCTGGATGATCCAGAGGAGGAATGGGAGAAGGTCATGTGGTCTGATGAGACAAAAATAGAGCTTTTTGGTCTAACTCCACTCGCCGTGTTTGGAGGAAGAAGAAGTATGAGTACAACCCCAAGAACACCATCCCAACCGTGAAGCATGGAGGTGGAAACATCATTCTTTGGGGATGCTTTTCTGCAAAGGGGACAGGACGACTGCACCGTATTGAGGGGAGGATGGATGGGGCCATGTATCGCGAGATCTTGGCCAACAACCTCCTTCCCTCAGTAAGAGCATTGAAGATGGGTCGTGGCTGGGTCTTCCAGCATGACAACGACACGAAGCACACAGCCATGGCAACTAAGGAGTGGCTCCGTAAGAAGCATCTCACGGTCCTGGAGTGGCCTAGCCAGTCTCCAGACCTGAACCCAATAGAAAATCTTTGGAGGGAGCTGAAAGTCCGTATTGCCCAGCGACAGCCCCGAAACCTGAAGGATCTGGAGAAGATCTGTAGGGAGGAGTGGGCCAAAATCCCTGCTGCAGTGTGTGCAAACCTAGTCAAGAACTACAGGAAACGTATGATCTCTGTAATTGCAAACAAAGGTTTCTGTACCAAATATTAAGTTCTGCTTTTCTGATGTATCAAATACTTATGTCATGCAATAAAATGCAAATTAATTACTTAAAAATCATACAATGTGATTTTCTGGATTTTTGTTTTAGATTCCGTCTCTCATAGTTGAAGTGTACCTATGATAAAAATTACAGACCTCTACATGCTTTGTAAGTAGGAAAACCTGCAAAATCGGCAGTGTATCAAATACTTGTTCTCCCCACTGTAGATAATAAACAGCCAGTAGCAACATTGTAAAATGAAAGGGGGGAGTCAATGCAAATAGTCCGGGTGGCCATTTGATATTTAATAATCTACACTTAATCAAACACTCCGCCCCACACCATTCCATATTCCAAACCCAAATCTACTCTACTTACCCTGCAGTGTCACACTGGCGAGTATACAGAAAAGGACATTAACGATTAAGAGGTGTGTGTGCGCATGTACAGTGCATTCAGAACGTATTCAGACCCACCGAGTTTTTACACGTTGTTACATTACAGCCTTATTGTAAAATAGATTCAATAAAACATTTCCCTCATCAATCTACACACAATACCTCATAATGACAAAGAGAAAACAGTTTTTTACACGTTTTTGCACATTTATAAAAAAGAAAAAACACATACCTTATTCACATAAGTATTTCTACCCTTTGCTACGAGACTCGAAATTGAGCTCAGGTGCATCCCGTTTCCATTGATCATCCTTAAGATGTTTCAACAACTTGATTTATAGTCCACCTGTGCTAAATTCAATTGATTGGACATGATTTGGAAAGGCACACACCTGTCTATATAAGGTCCAACAGTTGACAGTGCATGTCAGAGCAAAAACCAAGCCATGAGGTTGAAGGAATTGTCTGTAGAGCTCCGAGACAGGATTGTGTCGAGGCACAGATCTAGGGAAGGGTACCAAAACATTTCTGCAGCTTTGAAGGTCCCCAAGAACACAGTGGCCTCCATCATTCTTAAATGGAAGAAGTTTGGAACCACCACGACTCTTCCTAGCGCTGGCCGCCCGGCCAAACTGAGCAATCTGGGAAGAAGGGGCTTGGTCAGGGAAGTGATCAAGAACCCAATGGTCACTCTGACAGAGCTCCAGAGTTCCTCTGTGGAGATGGGAGAACCTTCCAGAAGGACAACCATATCTGCAGCACTCCACCAATCAGGCCTTTATGGTAGAGTGGCCAGACGGAAGCCACTCCTCAGTAAAAGGCACATGACAGCCCGCTTGGAGTTTGCCAAAAGGCACCTAAAGACTCTCAGACCATGAGAAACAAGATTCTCTGGTCTGATGAAACCATTATGGAACTCTTTGGCCTGAATGCCAAGCGTCATGTCTTGAGGAAACCTGGCACCATCACTACAGTGAAGCATGGTGGTGGCGGGCATCATGTAGTGGCGATTTTCTTCAGCGGCAGGGACTGGGAGAATAGTCAGGATCGAGGGAACGATCAACGGAGCAAAGTACAGAGAGATCCCTTGATGAAAACCTGCTCCAGAGCGCTCAGGACCTCAGACTGGGGCGAAGGTTCACCTTCTAACAGGACAACGACCCTAAGCACACAGCCAAGACAACACAGGAGTGACTTAGGGACAAGTGTCTGAATGTCCTTGAGTGGCTCAGCCAGTGCCCGGACTTGAACCCGATCAAACATCTCTGGAGAGACCTGAAGCTGTGCAGCAACGCTCCCCATCCAACCTGACAGAGCTTGAGAGAATCTGCAGAGAAGAATGGGAGAGACTGCCCAAATACAGGTGCGCCAAGCTTGTAGCATCATACCCAAGAAGACTCGAGGCTGTAATTACTGCCAAAGGTGCTTCAACAAAGTACTGAGTAAAGGGTCTGAATACTTATGTAAATTTGAAATTAAATGTTTTTTATACATTTGAAAACATTTCTAAAAACCTGTTTGTGCTTTGTCATCATGGGGTAGTGTGAATAGATTGATGAGGGAAAAAAACTATTTAATACATTTTAGAATAAGTCTAACGTAACAGAATGTGGAAAAGTCAAGGGGTGAGAATACTTTCTGAATGCGTTGTATAAAGGGAGGCACAGTAGAAATGTCATATCATCGAGCAGAGCTAGCTGACCCCTGGTATAACTAAATAGATATATGTACTCTTTATATTTTCTTGCATATAATGGCATAGCGTGAGCCATCCTGTAATGTGTATTTTAATGCAGTTACGCACTGATGTCATCCTGTGAATTTCGTTCTAAAGTCCTAAGCAATGACACGTTAATAAACATTTCTTAACTCTACATTCTGAATTCTGAGGCTGACTACTATAGTTGATTTACCTTTCCCAGCTTCTGGTACTCGTCAAAGGCAGCAATCAGTTCTGTAGCCCACTGGACCCTCTCCTGACTGGGTGAGAACTCCTCCTGTACAGCCTGGACCTGGTTGGGATGGATCACCTGCTTACCTGTATAGTGAAAAGGAAAATACATACATGTACATTAGCCTATACATGAACACAGACATATCAATAATATCTTCAAGCGAAAAACGTAACAATCATCTGCTTATCTGCATAGGGAAAAAGACAAACAGCCTACATTATACAGTAGATATTGTACAAGCATAAAGAAACGCCAACAACATCGCAAAATTAATACAACATTTTCATGCTTTATCAGTTGGTTGAAATTAAGAGGTAACAATGTTAAAATCCTTCTGTGGCTTACTGAGAAATTCAACTCAACTGCTAAATACTTGGTACATGTTACTTGGAACAAAGACCAGATAAATAATTATTTTTGTAGAGGCTTTTATATTGTTGTATTGGAAGGTAGCCATCCAAAAGCCGCTCTTTCTCTGGTGGGTGAAGGGTCTGTGCCCAGCCGGTGGCCCCACGTTCAGCCGGTGTATGTGTGTTTGATTGGTGTGTGTTTTGTGTTTTCAGTCAGTGTGTGTTCGGTCAGTGGCCCTGTGTTCTGAAGGTGTGTGTGTGTTTGATTGGTGTGTGTTTTGTGTTTTCAGTCAGTGTGTGTTCGGTCAGTGGCCCTGTGTTCAGAAGGTGTGTGTGTGTTTGGCCAGTGTGTGAGTTTGTGTGTGTGTGTTCCGTCAGGGTCTCTCAGACTGTTTATATGGGACACCGTGGGGCAAGAGGAAGTGATGCATCACGAGTATCATGGGGTGTCCCCTCCATTTTGTCCTTGAGCAGCACCGTATCATGGCTGTACCTCGGCTGTAGAGGAGAAACTCTGCTGCACGCTTAGTTACGCTTCAATCTCAGCCTGAACCCATCTGGAACAGGACCCTGACTGCTGCTAAACAGGCCTGTGAGAGCTCGAAGAATACACACAGCAAGCATTTCATTGTTAGTCTACACCAGTTGTTTACGAAGCATGTGACAAATACAATTTGATTTGACATACATACACACACAGGCAGGCACACACACAAATAATTCACTGCAGGTGTACTGTTTTTGTCTTTCTATCACAAACACACAATGAAACCGTGCTATTACGCAATAATATTGTAACAATTCAGCTACCAAATTCTACTATACAATCATTCTCACCAGTCTTAGAAAATATCACAGTATTAAAAAGATAACGATTAAAATCGGATCTATTCCATCTCTAATTTCTCCAAAACCTCAAAAAGAGCATAATTGTCTCTGAACCAACCAATTCTTTCCAAGTCCAAATAATCCCCAACCAGTCAAACAAAAAATGCTAAAAGACCAAGAAACACCACCTTTTTGCCCCTGTATGTCTGTACTTCACAACATTTACCTCATTTAAAAGACACTCTAATCGAGAGCGATTTACAGGAGCAATTAGGGATAAGTGCCTTGCTCAAGGTTTTTCACCTATATCTACTTGGGGATTCGAAACAGCAACTTTTTGATTACTGGCCAAACGCTCTAACCGCTAGGCTACCCGCCGCCCAACTAACAAGGAGTTAAACCCATTCTGACACAATCCTCGTAAGTCTAGGAGCTAACGCACGGCGCTCTGCGCTGCCATAACCCTGTGTACATTGGCGGATCAAACTTGCAGCAGAGAGAAGAGTTAGTGCTAGCAGGCAGGCAGTTAGCGCTAGGCTAGCAGAATGGAGCCCCGTAAAAAAACAATAATAATAAATAGACCCCCATCAGCCCCTCTCATCCTGGTTAACCCCTGAGAAACAGTGTCTGCCTTTTATGTTTCACTTAAGAGAGTAGTTTGATGATGCTATGTGAACTGTTTTTTACAATATATTTTCATTGAGGTATTTATTTATGTGAGGGTATTTGAATTAAAAAACTCGAGAAAAGAAAAATCAAATGCTACTTTTGCTGTTTACAGAAAATCATTTGTCGGCAGTTCCACAGAGGGATCAGGAGTGTGTGTGTGTGTGTGTGTGGACATGAGAATTCTGCATGCACAGTTCCTTTAGGGCTGGCCATGCTGGATAAACATCCTAAAGAGGAGTCCTTGCTGCCATGTCTGAGGGGCGAGTATGTGTCTGAATTGTGTGTGTGTGTTTGACGTTCAGTGATAGACCTGCAGGGGATTCAGTTCTCTTATAAGGAAACAATCCCCCTCACCTCCTCGGCCACCGGTTTCAAGTGTATTTTTGTTACGTGCACATTGAAATGCCTTTCTTGCAAGCTCTTTTCTAACAATGTAGTAATCAATATCAGTAGTACTGAGTAAAGTAGAACAAAAACACACGAGAAATAGAAATAAGAACACGCAAAAGTAAGCAAGCATCAGGGTCAGTGCCAAAAACACATTTACAATGGGCAGGGACGCTGGAGTGGTAAGGGTAGATATGTACAGGGGTAAGGTGACTAGGCATCAGGATATATGATAAACAGAGTTGTAGCAGCATATATGATGATTGTATATGTGTGTGTGCGTGTGTATAGAGTCAGTATGAATGTGTATGTGTGTGTGTGTGTGTGTGAGCAAATGAAGTGTATGTGTGAGTATGTGTGTTGGAGTGTGAGTGTGCAGAGAGTCAGTGCAAAAAAACAATACAATAAAAGATCAATTCAGATAGTCCTGTAACCTTTTTGTTAGCTATTTAGCAGTCTTATGGCTTCGGGATAGAAGCTGTTCAGGAGTCTGTAGATGTCAGACTTGTTGCTCCGGTACCGCTTCCCGAGTGGAAGCAGATAGACTTCAGCCACCCAAGCCATAGACTGTTCTAACAATTCTCTGGGCTATCCTTTGACACCGCCTGATATAGAGGTCCTGGATGGCAGGGAGCTTGGCCCAAGTGATGTACTTGGCTGTCCGCACCTCCCTCTGTAGCGCCATGCGATCGAGGGGGGTGCAGTTGCCATACCAAGCAGTGATGCAGCCGGTTAAGACGCTCTCAATGGTGCAGCTGTATAACTTTTTGGAGGATTTGAGGGCTGTCGTGTTTCTTCACAACTGTGTGCATGGACAAATTTAAGTCCTTAGTTATTTGGACACAGAGGAACTTTAAGCTCTCGACCTGTTCCACTCACTAAAGTGGGCCCAATATGGATGGGCGAGCGTTCGCCCCTCCATTTTCTGTAGTCCACAATCAACTCCTTGGTCTTACTGACATTGAGGGAGAGGTTGTTGTCCTGGCATCACACTGCCAAGTCATGACTTCCTCCCTGTAGGCTATCTCATTGTCGCCGGTGATCAGGCCTACCACCGTCGTGTCATCAGCAAACTTGAAGATGATGATGCTAGAGTTGTGTGGCCACGCAGTCGTGGGTGAACAGGGAGTACAGGAGGGGACTAAGCACACATCCTTGTGGGTCCCCCGTGTTGAGGGGTCAGATTGGTGGGGGTGATATTGCCTACCCTCACCACCTGGGGTTGGACCACCTAGTTGCAGAGGGCAGGGGGTTAAGTTCCAGGGTCCCAAGCTTGGTGACGAGCTTGGAGGGGACTATGCTGAGCTGTAGTCAATAAACAGCATTCTCACATAGGTATTTATCTTATCTAGGTGGGTGAAGGCAGTGTGGAGTGTAATTTAGATTGCATCGTCTATGGATCTGTTGGGGTGGTATGGAAATTTGAGTGGGTCTAGAGTGTCTGGGATGATGGAGTTCATTTGTCCCATAACCATAACTGTTCTGCGCATGCTCCGAGAATGCGGCCTGGAATACCGTCCGGCTCCGTGGCCTTACGAGTGTTGACCTGATTAAAAACCTTACTCACGTCGGCCTCACAGAGTGAGATAACCCAGTCCTTTGGGTCGGCGGGGGGCCCTCATGCACAGCTTGGTGTTGTTTTTGTCGAAGGGTGCTGGGTTAACAATGTGTATGTACTCTGTAATATGAAATTTCAATTATCTTACAGTTTCCAACATAATAATAACCACATGGACACTAAAGTAAATAGAAAACAAATCTTGTTTTACAAGAAATTCTACCCGACATACATGTTCTTTCCCGTATGAGGGTGAAGAAGGATCTTAGGTTGCTTCCTGTGAGCAACAGCTGCACATTTCTTTGTTTATTCAAATTTTTATTTTGAAGCTCTTGCGGAAAATAGTAGAATATTTATGTAAAAAATTTATGTAAATAGTGAAAAAACAAAGAAGCAGTGCTGCAATGTGACATCATCTATAAATATGGGTGAATGTCAAGTGTTCCCAAAGGCTGACGAAGGCTGCCGACAAAACGTGTCCGTTTGTTCTGACCTCTGCTGCTAAAAAAATATATTAAAACTTAAAGAATATTTCAGTGAGTGTAGGTTTTTTCTTTCTTCAGCCATATGCCTTTTGAACCCTGCACACAAATACTTTTTGTTACTACAAATTTGAGCTGAGCACACCAATTACCACCCATTCTGGCACTGCCAGGGTTTAAGATAAGAAACGTATGTGTGTGTGTCTAATGAAGGGAGAGTGACAGAGCACACTGACAGACAGGGTGACTCAGGTCCCTTCACTTACACCCCATTGGCTCTCCCAAAACGCATCACTCATGCCCTCCAGCCAATCCCAGGCTGCCATGTGGTGCTGGCCCCCCATTGGAGGATTGCTATTTAGCAAAGTGCTCTCAGGCGAATGATGTGCAGGGTCCCTGGGATGCGAGTGAAATACCATTTGAAAAAAGCACCAAATTTCCGCTGAGATTCGGGTAAATGCTTTCTCTCTTTGCATGTGCTGCTGTTTTTTCCAGTTAAAGGAGAATATCACAGATGGGAGGTGCCATCGAAAATGTTTAGTAAAAGCACAGAAAAGGCCACCATTTTATGGTAAGACAGTGGGCGGGGGGAAACAAAAAGACTACACAGCCACAAAATGGACTTGCTACAAAAATCATATGGACAAGCTACAAAAATCATGTACTCCGGAAAATATAGCTGAAAAGCCTATGCCACCATATCAGAAAACGAATGTTACTCCAATTCTAAATCCTTCTGAAATCACTCTGAAGAACATAAAAAACACGCCACTTCATGGTATCAGCAGCATGTCCATTATAATGGTCAATTACTGAGAAACCGGCAATCTTTTAAATGACAATAACCGGCTGACAAAATGTAATGACTGCCACAGCCCTAGTCAGTACTGGTCAGTAGTTGTGTGGTTTTGGTCAGTAGTTTTGTGGTTGTGGTCAGTAACTGTGTGGTTTTGGTCAGTAGTTGTGTGGTCAGCAGTTGTGTGGTTGTGGTCAGCATTTGTGTGATTGAGGTCATAGTTTTGTAGTTGTGGTGACTAGTTGTGTGGTTCAATAGTTACGTGGTAAGTAGTTGTGTGGTCAGTAGTTGTGTGGTTGTGGCCAGTAGTTGTGGTCAGTACTGGTCATAAGCTGTGGTTGTGGTCAGTAGCTGTGTGGTTTTGGTCAGTAGTTGTGAACATAGTTGTGGTTGTTGTCAGTAGCTATGGTCAGTAGTTGTGGTCAGTAGATGTGTGGTCAGTAGTTTTGTGGTTGTGGTCAGTAGTTGTGGTCAGTAGCTGTGTGGTTGTGGTCAGTTACTTCCGGTCACAACTTCCAGACTTGTCTCCGTGCTGCTGTTTGTTGGTACTTTGTTGCTACCTGACAACTTTACGGTTTTAATTTTTAATAACCGTTTAATCAAAATCTTTATTTTACACATTTACCAACATCTTAAGTTTTTTTTCCCCCTCGCTCAACTTTTTTCATTCAACTTTTTCATCCGGACGCTTTATCTGGACATGGTTCTACAGGACCTCCACCAGCCGAAGCCAAGTAGTAATATTAAGCCATCTAATTGCAGTCGCTGTACTCATAATATACAGGAAAACTATCGCCTTTTGGTGAGGATAGCCGTGCTGCAAGCCCAGCTTCAGACGCAATTGTTAGGCAAGGATAATTTAAGTGTAGGAAAGGACGAAACAGCGTCAGTGCCACCAATAAGTACAGGTAGCAGTATAAATCCCCTCAAACAGTCCCCGCAGCCGGACAATTTTCTCAAGGCTTCTGGAAGGAAATGCTGTCGGAATGCTCAACTGGTGTCGCTCATTCAGTCGACATAAACTTTCAACAGGTTCTCCCCATTAAGCAACGAGTCGGAGTCAGAGGCCGAGCCATCTCTGGACTCTCCTCCACCCGTTACGGGGTTTGAACCGCCGAAGCCTCCCACCATTAGCTCTGATAAATTGAAAACCCTAGTCATTGGCGACTCCATTACCCGCAGTATTAGACATAAAAATAATCATCCAGCGATCATACACTGTTTACCAGGGAGCAGGGCTACCGACGTAAAGGCTAATCTGAAGAGGGTGCTGGCTAAGGCTAAAACTGGCGAGTGTAGAGAGGATAGGGATATTGTTATCCACTTCGGCACCAACGATGTTCGGATGAAACAGTCAGAGGTCACCAAGCATAACATAGCTTCAGCGTGTAAACTAGCTAGAAAGATGTGTCGGCATCAAGTAATTGTCTCTGGCCTCCTCCCAGTTAGGGGGAGTGATGAGCTCAAAAGCAGAGTCTCACAACTCAATCGCTGGTTGTAAACGTTTTTCTGCCCCTCTGAAAAGATAGAATTTGTAGATAATTGTCCCTCTTTCTGAGACTCACCCACAAACAGGACCAAGCATGGCCAGCTGAGGAGTGACGAACTCCACCCAAGCTGGAGGAGTGCTCTCATCTTATCTATCAACATAGACAGGGCTCTAACTCCTTTAGCTCCACAATGAGATAGGGTGCAGGCCAGGCAGCTGTCAGCCAGCCTGCCAGCGTAGTGGAGTCTGCCACTAGCATAGTTAGTGTAGTCAGCTCAACTATCCCCATTGAGACTGTCCAACATGTCTCCGGACCTTCTCACTGCCACAGTCATACCTGGACCTAGTTTTGTCCCGTGGAATAAATATTGTGGATATTAACGTTTTTCCTCATAATCCTGGATTATCGGACAACAATTTTATTACGTTTGCAATTGCAACAAATAATCTGTTTAGACACAAACCAAGAATCATCAAAAGCCATGCTACAAATTCTCGGACAACCCAAAGATTCCTAGATGCCCTTCCAGACTCCCTCCACCTTCCCAACGACGTCGGAGTACAAAAACCTAACCGAGGAACTAAATTTAACCTGGTGTAATACTCTAGATGCAGTCACACCCCTAAAGTCAAAATACGTTTGTCACAAGGAACTAGCTCCATGGTATACAGCAAATACCCGAGCCCTGAAACAAGCTGCCAGAACATTGGAACGTAAATGGCGCTCCACCAAACTGGAAGTCTTCCGATTAGCTTGGAAAGACAGTACCATGCAATATAGAAGATCCCTCACTGCTGCTCGATCATTCTATTGTTAAAACTTAATAGAGGAGAATAAGAACAATCCAACATTTATTTTTGTTGGTTTGGTCAGGGTGTGATTTGGGGTGGGCATTCTATGTTTTGTTTTCTATGTTTCAAGCTTCATGGTTGTTCTTTCGTTTCTTGTTTTGTTGGCGACATTCTAATAAAAGGAAAATGTACGCTCACCACGCTGCACATTGGTCTTCTTCCAGCATCGGCCGTGACAAAACTACCCACCACAAAAGGACCAAGCAGCGTGGTAAAAAGGAGGACTGGACATGGGATGACATCCTGGACGGCAAAGGATCCTGGACATGGGAGGAGATCCTGGCCGGAAGGGATCGCCTTCCATGGGAACAGTTGGAAGTAGCCAGGCAGGCGGAGGCAGCTGGTGAAGGGGCCCGTCGTTACGAGGGAACACGGCTAGCAAGGAAGCCTGAGAGGCAGACCCAACATTTTTTTGGGGGGGAGGGCACACGGGGATTTTGGCGGAGTCGGGTTATAGACCTGAGCCAACTCCCCATGCTTACCGTGGCGAGTGTCGTACTGGTCAGGTAACGTGTTATGCGGTGGAGCGCACGGTGTCTCCAGTGCGCGTTCACAGCCCGGTGCGCTACCTTCCAGCTCCCCGAATCGGCTGGGCTAGAGTGGGCATCCAGCCAGGTCGGAGGGTGCCAGGTCGGAGGGTGCCGGCTCAGTGCATCTGGCCGCCAGTACGTCTCTACGGCCCAGGATATCCTGCGCCGGCTCTGCGCACTGTGTCAGCCCAGTGCGTCTTGTGCCTGCGCCCCTTACGTGCCGGGCCAAAGTAACCATCCAGCCAGCATGGGTTGTGCAGGCTCTACGCTCGAAACCTCCAGTGCGCCTCCACGGCCCAGTGTATCCTGTGCCCGCTCCCAGAACCAGGCCTCCAGTATGTCTCCCCAGCCTGGTGAGCCCTGTGGCAGCTCCACGTACCAGACTGCCTATACGTCTCCTCACTCCAGTGATGATCCATGGCAAGAAGCCTCCAGTGATGATCCATGGCACGAAGCCTCCAGTGATGATCCACGGCACGAAGCCTCCAGTGATGATCCACGGCACGAAGCCTCCAGTGATGATCCACGGCAAGAAGCCTCCAGTGATGATCCACGGCAAGAAGCCTCCAGTGATGATCCACGGCAAGAAGCCTCCAGTGATGATCCACGGCACGAAGCCTCCAGTGAGGAGTCATGGCATGAAGCCCGCAACGAGGGTCCCCAGTTCGGAGTCTCCAGCGACGGACTCCAATCCGGAGCCTCCAGCGACGTTCTCCAGTCCGGAGTCTCCAGCGACGGTCTCCAGTCCGGAGTCTCCAGCGACGGTCTCCAGTCCGGAGTCTCCAGCGACGGTCTCCAGTCCGGAGTCTCCAGCGACGGTCTCCAGTCCGGAGTCTCCAGCGACGGTCTCCAGTCCGGAGCCTCCCGCAACGAGGGTGCCCAGTCCGGGGCCCGCGGCGAGAGTGCCCAGTCCGGGGCCCGCGACGAGGGTCCCCAGTCCGGGTCCCGCGACGAGGGTCCCCAGTCCGGGTCCCGCGACGAGGGTCCCCAGTCCGGGTCCCGCGACGAGGGTCCCCAGTCCGGGTCCCGCGACGAGGGTCCCCAGTCCGGGTCCCGCGACGAGGGTCCCCAGTCCGGGTCCCGCGACGAGGGTCCCCAGTCCGGGTCCCGCGACGAGGGTCCCCAGTCCGGGTCCCCAGTCCGGGTCCCGCGACGAGGGTCCCCAGTCCGGGTCCCGCGACGAGGGTCCCCAGTCCGGGTCCCGCGACGAGGGTCCCCAGTCCGGGTCCCGCGACGAGGGTCCCCAGTCCGGGTCCCGCGACGAGGGTCCCCAGTCCGGGTCCCGCGACGAGGGTCCCCAGTCCGGGTCCCGCGACGAGGGTCCCCAGTCCGGGTCCCGCGACGAGGGTCCCCAGTCCGGGTCCCGCGACGAGGGTCCCCAGTCCGGGTCCCGCGACGAGGGTCCCCAGTCCGGGTCCCGCGACGAGGGTCCCCAGTCCGGCGCTCGCGACGAGGGTCCCCAGTCCGGCGCTCGCGACGAGGGTCCCCAGTCCGGCGCTCGCGACGAGGGTCCCCAGTCCGGCGCTCGCGACGAGGGTCCCCAGTCCGGCGCTCGCGACGAGGGTCCCCAGTCCGGCGCTCGCGACGAGGGTCCCCAGTCCGGCGCTCGCGACGAGGGTCCCCAGTCCGGCGCTCGCGACGAGGGTCCCCAGTCCGAGGGTCCCCAGTCCGGGGCTCGCGACGAGGGTCCCCAGTCCGGGGCTCGCGACGAGGGTCCCCAGTCCAGGGCTCGCGACGAGGGTCACCAGTCCGGGGCTCGCGACGAGGGTCCCCAGTCCGGGGCTCGCGACGAGGGTCCCCAGTCCGGGGCTCGCGACGAGGGTCCCCAGTCCGGGGCTCGCGACGAGGGTCCCCAGTCCGGGGCTCGCGACGAGGGTCCCCAGTCCGGGGCTCGCGACGAGGGTCCCCAGGCCGGGGCTCGCGACGAGGGTCCCCAGGCCGGGGCTCGCGACGAGGGTCCCCAGTCCGGGGCTCGCGACAAGGGTCGCGAGGGTCGCGAGCCAGAGGTGGAGCGGGGTCTGCGTCCCGCACCTGAGCCACCACCGCGGATAGATGCCCACCCAGACCCTCCCCTATAGGTTCAGTTTTGCGGCCGGAGTCCTCACCTTTGGGGGGGGGGGGGGGTACTGTCACACCCTGACCTTAGAGAGCCTTTTTATGTCTCTAGTTGGTTTGGTCAGGGTGTGATTTGGGGTGGGCATTCTATGTTTTGTTTTCTATGTTTCTTTATTTCTATGTTTTGGCCGGGTATGGTTCTCAATCAGGGACAGCTGTCTATCGTTGTCTCTGATTGGGAATCATACTTAGTTCTGGCCTGGTTTGGATTTTATCTGTCGGAAAGATCTCATCTCTGTGGATGGTTTGTCCTTTGGCAAATCAGTAATTTTCGGTGTTCCTCAAGGTTCCGTTTTAGGACCACTATTGTTTTCATTATATATTTGACCTCTTGGTGATGTCATTCGGAGCACAATGTCAACCTTTTGTCCAAAAACTATGCAGAAAAGCTTATCAATGCCTTTGTAAATTCTAGATTAGACTACTGCAATGCTCCTCTTTCCGGCTACCTGGAAAAAGCACTAAATAAAATTCAGTTAGTGCTAAACATGGCTGCTAAAATCTTGACTAAAACCAACATTTTCTATCATATTACTCCAGTACTAGCCTCTACTGGCTTTCTGTTAAGGCTAGTGCTGATTTCAAGGTTTTACTGCTAACCTACAAAGCATTACATGGTCTTGGTCCCTCCTATCTCTCCGATTTGGTCTTGCCGGACATACCTACACGTACGCTATGGTCACAAGACGCAGGCCTCCTCCATTTCTAAGCAAACAGCTGGAGGCAGGGCTTTCTCCTATAGAGCTCAATTTTAATGGAATCGACTGCCTACCCATGTGAGAGACGCAGACTCGGTCTTGACCTTTACGTCTTTATTGAAGACTCATCTCTTCAGTATGTCCTATGATTGAGTGTAGTCTGGCCCAGGAGTGTGAAAGTGAACGGAAAGGCACTGGAGTGACAAACCACCCTTGTGGTCTCTGCCTGGTCGGTTCCCCTCTCTCCACTGGGATTCTCTACCTTCTGACCCTATTACGGGGGCTGAGTCACTGGCTTACTTGTGATCTTCCATGCCATCCCTAGGAGTGGTATGTCACTTGAGTGGGTTGAGTCACTGACGTGATCTTCCAGGCCGGGTTGGCGCCCCCTCGGGTGAGTGCCCTGGGGGAGATCTTTGTGGGCTATAATCAGCCTTGTCTCAGGGTAGTAAGTTGGTGATTTGCGGATATCCCTCTAGTGGTGTGGGGGCTGTGCTTTGGCAAAGTGGGTGGGGTTATATCCTGCCTGGTTGGCCCTGTTCGATGGCCTCGTCGGATGGGGCCATAGTGTCTTCCGACCCCTCCTGTCTCAGCCTCCAGTATCTATGATGCAATAGTTTCTGTGTCGGGGATCTACAGTCAGTCTGTTTTATCTAGTGTAATTCTCCTGTCTTATCCTGTGTCCTGTGTGAATTTATTATGCTCCCTTTAATTCTCTCTCTCTCTCTCCCCCTCTCCCTCACCTCCCGGAGGACCTGAGCCCTGGGACCATGCCTCAGGACTACCTGGCCTGATGACTCCTTGCTGTACCAAGTCCACCTGGTCATGCTGCTGCTCCAGTTTCAACTGTTCTGCCTGAGGCTATGGAACCCTGACCTGTTCACTGGACGTGCTTCCTTGTCCTGGACCTGCTGTTTTGGACTCTCTCTCTACTGCACCTGTTGTCTCGAACTCTGAATGCTCAGCTATGAAAAGCCAACTGACATTTACTCCTGGGGTGCTGACCTGTTGCACCCTCTACAACCACTGTGATTATTATTATTTGACCCTACTGGTCATCTATGAACATTTGAACATCTTCGCCATGTACTGTTATAATCTCCACCCGGCACAGACAGAAAAGGCCTGGCCAACCCTCATAGCTTGGTTCCTCTCTAGGTTTCTTCCTAGATTCCTGCCTTTCTAGTGAGTTTTTCCAAGCCACCGTGCTTCTACATCTGCATTGCTTGCCTTTTGGGGTTTTAGGCTGGGTTTCTGTATAGCACTTTGACATCGGCTGATGTAAAAAGGGCTTCATAAATACATTTGGTTAATTGATTGATTGATTGAGTAGTGATTTGGTTGTGGTCAGTAGCTGTGTGAATGTGGTCAGTAGCTGTGGTCAGTACTGGTCAGTATTTTTGTGATCAGTAGGTGTGTGGTCAGTCGTTTTGTGGTTGTGGTCAAGTCTGTGTGGTTCAGAAGTTGTGTGGTCAGTAGTTGTGGTCAGTAGTTTTGTGGTACGCAGTTGTGGTCAGTAGCTGTGTGGTTGTGGTCATTAGTTGTTTGGTTGTGGTCAGTAGCTGTGTGGTTGTGGTCAGTAGCTGTGTGGTTGTGGTCAGTACTTGTGTGATTGTGGTCAGTAGATATGCTCAGTACTGGTCAGTCGTTTGTGATTGTGGTCAGTAGGTGTGTAATTGTGGTCAGGATGGATCAACATTGTAGTTACTCCACAATACTACCATAATTGACAGAGTGAAAAGAAGGAAGTCTGTACAGAATAAAAATATTCCAACACATGCATCCTGTTTGCAACAAGACACTAAAGTAATCCTGCAAGAAATGTAGCAAAGCAATTCACTTTTTGACCTGACTACAAAGTGTTATGTTTGGGGCAAATCCAATACAATACTGAGTACCACTCTCCATATTTTCAAGCATAGTGTTGGATGCATCATGTTATGGGTATGCTTGTAATCAGGGTTGGTGAGTAACAGATTATATGTAATCTGTTACATATAAGGGATTACAAAAAACGGTAACTGTAATCCTTTACGTTACCCCCCCCCCCAAAAAAAATCAGATTACAGATACTTTTGAAAAACTAGATGATTACTTAGAGGATTACTTTTATATTCAGAAAGGAGGTTTGCAAAAAAAATATCTTTGACACTTCTCTGTTTTCTCAATGACATTCAAATCAGCATTGAAAAAAGGTGCACGTTTAAGTTTGTTCCACTTGAGCGAGTCTGACCACAAGTCAGAGACCACTATGATGACACACCAAATGAGTTTGATGGATTGCTGGAAAAGAGCAGGAATAGGCTTTTGTAGTCTACAGTCCAAGCTATGTCTTCCAATGGTACGACTGCTGTCGGCATCCAAAGATTATCCAACTTGAATAAACGCTTGGAGGTAAAGATGACAGCAGTGGTGTAGTCTACGGCGATACAGATATCACTTACAAGTCAAACGTTTGGACACACCTATTTATTCAAGAGTTTTTCTTAATTTTTTACTATTTCTACATCATAGAACAATAGTGAAGACATCAACACGATGAAATAACATATACAATCATGTAGAAACCAAAAAAGTGATTTATATTTTAGATTCTTCAAAGTGGAGACCCTTTGCCTTGATGACAGCATTGCACACTCTTGGCATTCTCTCAACCAGCTTCACCTGGAATGCTTTTCCAACAATCTTGAAGGAGTTCTCACATATGCTGAGCACTTGTTGCCTGCTTTTCTTTCACGCCGTGGTCTAACTCATCCCAAACCATCTCAATTGGGTTGAGGTCGTGTGATTGTAGAGGCCAGGTCATCTGATGCAGCACTCCATCACTCTCCTTTTTAGCCATTACCCAGCCTGTAGGTGTGTTGGGTCATTGTCCTGTTGAAAAACAAATGATCGTCCCACTAAATGCAAACCAGATGGGATGGCGTATCGCTATAGAATGCTGTGGTAGCCATGCTGGTTAAGTGTGCCTTGAATTCTAAATAAATCACTGACAGTGTCACCAGCAAATCACCTCCACACCACCACATATGCAGAGATCATCCATTCACCTACTCTGCGTCTCACAAATACACGGCGGTTGGAACCAAAAATCTCAATCTCAAGTGAAAAGTGTTATGAAATGTAATTTCATGTAATATTTGTAATTATAAGAGCAGCAGCTACTCTTCCTGGGGTCCAGCAACATCAAGGCAATTATATACAAACAAATGATTACATAACACTTTTCACAACACATTAAGTGTGTGCCCTCATGCCACTACTCTACTACCACATATCTACAATACAAAATCCATGTTAGTGTGTGTGTATAGTGCGTGTGTTAGCATGTGTATGTCTGTGCCTGTGTGTGTCTCTTCACACTCCCTGCTATTCCATAAGGTGTATTTTTACATGTTTTAAAAAAAAATCTGATTCTACTGCTTGCATCAGTTACACCAAGTGTAGCCCCGTTGGAAAACATAAACAATACATTTATATTTTCCAACGGGGCAATACATTTGGGTGAGTTTTTTTCTCGCCTGAGTAGCCTCGTTTCACTGCCCAAAATAAAATCAACCATCTAGTGTTCAGCGAAATAACAACACAATGTCAAATACAGGTAGCCTAGTCAAATAATTAAGATCCAATCACATTAACCGTTACCCTCCCTCGGGAAACCTTCACTCTTGCGCAGACATTTAGAAACAAAACATGATAATTTGAAAAATAAGCCACAGGGAGTTTTTTGAGTGAGAATAAAGACGACTTTTGAGTAGTAAGACAAGTATTAAAGCAACAGATACCATTAATAAGAAGGGGCTAGAAGCGTCTTATATGGTGAGCTACCGAGTGGCTAGGAAAGGCAAGCCCCATACTATTGTGGAGGACTTAATTCTTCCTGCTGCTGCCGCAGATATGGCTGGGACAATGCTGGGGGAAAGGGCCCAAAAAAACGGTACAGACAATGCCTTCATCAAACAACACTGTTTCACGACGCATCAGTGACATGGCAGGAGATGTTTTAAAACAATTACTGCTTCGCATACAAGCCAGTGAATTATATGCGTTACAGCTGGATGAGTCAACAGACGTGGAGGCCTGGCACAGCTCCTGGTATATGTCCGTTAAGTTTATGGGGTGAATTAAGGAAGACATCCTCTTCTGCAAACCACTTGACACCAGAACAACATGAGAGGATATTTTTAAAGTACTGGACAGCTTTGTGACATCAAATGGACTTTGGTGGTCAAGATGTGTTGGTATCTGTACTGATGGCGCAAAAGCCATGTCAGGGAGACATAGTGGAGTGGTAACGAGCGTGCAAGCAGTTGCTCCCGGCGCCACTTGGGTACACTGCAGCATCCACCGAGAGGCTCTTGCTGCCAAGGGAATGCCTGACAGCTTGAAAGAGGTTCTGGACACTACAGTGAAAATGGTTCACTTTGTTAAAGCAAGGCTCCTGAACTCTCGTGTATTTTCTGCATTATGCAATGACATGAGCAGCGACCATGTAACGCTTTTACAACATACAGAAGTGTGCTGGTTATCAAGGGGCAAAGTATTGACACGTTTAAAAAAAAATTGAGACAAGCTTAACGTTTTCTTTACTAATTTTCACTTGTCTGACCGCTTGTATGATGATGAGTTTCTCACACGACTGGCCTATCTGAGTGATGTTTTTTTTTTTTTTTTTTTAATCGCATGAATGATCTGAATCTAGGATTACAGGGACTCTCCGCAACTATATTCAATGTGGGAGACAAAATTGAGGCTATGATTAAGAGTTGGAGCTCTTTTCTGTCTGCATTATCAAGGACAAAACATCAATGTGATATAGCGAAGAACCTGAGTGAGCTGGGTGCGCAATTACACAGCTACTGTCCCGAAACGGACGACACAAACAACTGGATTCATTATCCCTTTCATGCCCTGCCTCCAGTCCACTTACCGATATCTGAACAAGAGAGCCTCATTGAAATTGCAACAAGCAGTTCTGTGAAAACGTCATTTAATCAGAAGCCACTGGCAGATTTCTGGATAGGGCTGTTTCTTGGCTTGACAAATCGCGCAGTTAAGACACTGATACCCTTTGCAACCACGTACCTATGTGAGAGTGGATTCTCGGCCCTCACTAGCATGAAAACGAAATACAGGCACAGACTGTGTGTGGAAAATGATTTAAGACTGAGACTCTCTCCAATACATTACAGAATTATGTGCATCCTTTCAAGCACATCCCTCTTATTAACCTGTGATGAGTTATTCATCATTTTTGATGAACAAATAAGGTTTTATATGTAAGATGGCTAAATAAAGAGCAATACTATTGATTATTATTATTTGTTCCCTAGTCCTATAGGAGCTCTTCGTCACTTCCAACGAGCCAGGTTGTGACAAAAACTCATACTCATTCTTATGTTTAATAAATGTATCGTATAGTGTGTGAGTGGCAGGCTTACAATGATGGCAAAAAACAACATTTGAACAACACGCAGCTGGAGGTTGAATGTTTGAAGGGGTATGGGACTATAAAAAGTTTGGGAACTACTGAGTCACACGATGCGGAATAGAGTTCCATGTAGCCATGGCTCTATGTGGTAGTGGCGAATCCCATAGTCTGTTCTGGATTGTGAATAGACCTCTGGTGGCATGTCTTGTGGGGTACTGTATGCAGGAGTCTCTGAGCTGTGTGCTAGTAGTTTAAACAGACAGATCGGTGCATTCAGCTTGTCAGTACTTCTTACAACAATAAGTAGTGATGACGTAAAACTCCGCTCTACTTTGTGCCATGAAAGATGGACATGAATATGATTAATTAGCTCTCAATTAGCTCTCAGTGTCCATTTAAGGCCAGCTGTGCTGCCCTGTTCTGAGCCAATTGTAATTTTCTTAAATCCCTCTTAAGAGGGTCTTAGTCCAGGTGCAATAAAACTAGTGCCTGTGGGACCTGCCTTGTTAAGAAGGCAGAGCAGCTCTTTATTATGAACAGACTTCTCCCCATCTTAGCTACTGTTGAATCAACATGTTTTGACCATGACAGTTTACAATCCAGGGTTACTCCAAGGATTTTAGTCACCTCAACTTGCTCAATTTCCATATTATTCATTGCAAGATAAACAGTTGAAGTCAGAATTTTACATACTTAGATTGGAGTCATTAAAACTCATTTTTAAACCACTCCCCAAATTTCTTGTTAACAAACTATAGTTTTGGCAAGTCGGTCAGGACATCTACTTTGTGCATGACAAGTCATTTTTCCAACAATTGTTTACAGACAGATTATTTCACTTATAATTCACTGTATCAAAATTCCAATGGGTCAGAAGATTACATACACTAAGTTGACTGTGCCTTTAAAGAGCTTGGAAAATTCCAGAAAATGATGTCATGGCTTTAGAAGCTTCTGACAGGCTAATTGGCGTCATTTGAGTCAATTGGAAGTATACCTGTGGATGTATTTCAAGGCCTACCTTCAAAGTCAGTGCCTCTTTGCTTGGCATCATGGGAAAATCAAAAGAAATCACCCAAGACCTCAGAAAAAAAATCAAGTCTGGTTCATCCTTGGGAGCAATTTCTAAGCGCCGGAAGGTACTACGTTCATCTGTACAAACAATAGTATGCAAGTATAAACACCATGGGACCACACAGCTGTCATACCGCTCAGGAAGGAGACGCGTTCTGTCTCCTAGAGATGAACATACTTTGGTGCGAAAAGTGCAAATCAATCACAGAACAACAGCAAAGTACCTTGTGAAGTTGCTGAAGGAAACAGGTACAAAAGTATCTATATCCACAGTAAAATGAGTCCAATATCGACATAACCTGAAAGGCAGCTCAGCAAGGAAGAAGCCACTGCTCCAAAACCGCCATAAAAAAACCAGACTAGTTTGCAACCGCACATGGGGACAAAGATCGTACTTTTGGAGAAATGTCCTCTGGTCAGATGAAACAAAATTGAATTGTTTGGCCATAATGACCATCGTTATGTTTGGAGGAAAAAGGGGGAAGCTTGCAAGCCGAAGAACACCATCCCAACCGTGAAGCACGGGTTTGACAGCATCATGTTGTGGGGGTGCTCTGCTGCAGGAGGGACTGGCGCACTTCACAAAATAGATGGCATCATGAGTAATGGAAATGATGTGGAAATATTGAAGCAACATCTCAAGACATCAGTCAGGAAGTTAAAGCTTGGTCACAAATGGGTCTTCCAAATGGACAATGACCCCAAGCATACTTCCAAAGTTGTGTTAAAATGGCTTATGGACAATAAAGTCAAGGTATTGGAGTGGCCATCACAAAGCCCTGACCTCAATCCTATATTCACCCAACTTATTGTGGGAAGCTTGTCGAAAGCTGCCCGAAACGTTTGACCCAAGTTAAACAATTTAAAGACAATGCTACCAAATACTAATTGAGTGTATGTAAACTTCTGACCCACTGGGAATGTGATGAAAGAAATAAAAACTGAAATAAATCATTCTCTCTACTATTATTCTGACATTTCACGTTCTTAAAATAAAGTGGTGACCATAACTGACCTAGGACAGGGAATTCTTACTAGGATTAAATGTCAGGAATTGTGAAAAACAGAGTTTAAATGTATTTGGCTAAGGTGTATGTAAACTTCCGACTTCAACTGTAGTTCAGGTTTATGATTTAGTGAATGATTTGTCCCAAATACAATGCTATAAGTGTTTTTATATTTAGGATGAATGTATTTATTGCCATCCATTCTGAAACTGACTGCAGCTTTTTGTTAAGTGTTGCAGTGATTTCACTCGCTGTAGTAGCTGACGTGTATAGTGTTGAGTCATCCGTATATATAGACACACTGGGTTTACTCAAAGCAAGTGTCATGTCATTAGTAAGGTTTGAACAAAGTAAAGAGCCTAGACAGCTGCCCTGGGGAATGCCTGATTCTACCTGGATTATGTTGTAGAGGGTTTCATTAAAGAACACCCTCTTTGTTCTATTAGACGGGTAACTATGATCGATAATTTCAAAAGCCGCACCGAAGTCTAACAAAACAGCTCCCACAATCTTTTGATCATAAATTTTTCTCAGCCAATCATCAGTCATTTGTGTAAGTACCGTGCATGTTGAATGTCTTTCCCTATAAGCATGCTGGTTTGGTAACAGGCTGATTGGTCGGCTATTTGAGCCAGTAAAGGCTCTTTACTGTTCTTGGCAAGAGGAATGACTTTTGCTTCCCTCCAGGCCTGAGGACACACACCAGCTTGTAGGTTGCTGTCAGTAGTTGTCTGCCTCCCTTTCAAAAAAGCCTGCCTTGGGGGAGGGACACAGCCAGAGCACAAAGCACTTCCCCACATGAGTTGTTGTCTTTCAGAGACTGGAAAAAACGTGTCAGATTGTATATTCATATCGCTGAAAGATGTCCAATGGCTCTAACAAGGACAACCATATCTACACTACCGGTCAAAAGTATTAGAACACAAACTTTAATTTGTGGAGGTTGAATGTTTGAAGGGGTATGGGACTATAAAAAGTTTGTGTTAAATATTATTTATTTAATCTTTATTCAACTAGGAAAGTCAGTTAAGAACAAATTCTTATTTACAATGACGGCCTATCGGGGAACAATGGGTTAACTTCTTGCGACTACAGGGGGTGCTGTTCCGAATTAGCATTTTGTCGTCTCCAAATTAAACTGCCTAGTACTCAATTCTTGCTCGTACAATATGCATATTATTAATTATATTGGATAGAAAACACCTTCTAGTTTCATACAAAGTTGAAATTATGTCTGTGGGTGACCCAGAACACTTTCTACAGCGAAATCCATGACAGACAGTGAAAGGTCTGAGAGCGAAGCTCTGGTTTCAGATCAGTTTTTAAGGTCTCTGTCTATCCTATGGAACGACACGAACTGCACCCGCCTTCCCCTGGATGTCAGTAACCAATGAGAAGTGGAATGGGCCTTCTAGGTAGCTCTCAGAGGTTATAAAACACCAAGGAGTGAGAGTAGCCCCCCTTTCGACGCTCGCCCTTACGCAGGATGGGACCTCCGGACGCCATTTTCACAGGCTCGGTTATCAACTTGAAATGTATCCGTCTGTAATTTAATTCGATATAGGACTTAGAAACATCATAAGGTAGTTAATTTAAACCGTTTTATAGCAATTTATATCCGTTTAGTGCGATTTTGAGGAATTTCTTTGTTGTGCACTCTGAAACTTTGGACACGTTTTGTGGTCCCGTTCGATCGTTAGTGGATATTTCGAAGGACAGAGGACATCTATCGACCAAAAGACGTTTATAACATAGAAAGGATACATTGCCCAAGAATATGATGGAAGAACAGCTCAAAGTAAGCAATATTTAATATGATAAATTGTTGTTCTGTCGAAATATTTTAAACGCATATTTCGCCATTTTGTTTGGTATAGCTTTGGTATAGCTTCACTTGGCGAACCCTGTATTGAAAAGTAAGGATAATTTTAAAAATGTAAATCAGCGGTTGCATTAAGAACTAATTTGTCTTTCGATTCCTGTCAACCCTGTATTTTTTAGTCAAGTATATGATTAGCTTTTAATTAAACTAGATCACTCTGATAGATGACGTCAGACATATTGAGGCTTGATTTCCTAGTATTTTTATTGTGTAACCACGGTTTTGTATGGCTAAATATGCACCTTTTCGAACAAACTGTATATGTATGTTGTAAAATGATGTTACAGGAGTGTCATCGGAAGAATTCTGAGAAGGTTAGTGAAAAAATTAATATCTTTTGGCGGTGGTTACGTTATAGCGCTCTTTGGCTGGAATCGATGCTCTGGTAACGTTTGCACATGTAGTATGCTAACTTATCGATTTATTGTGTTTTCGCTGAAAAACGCTTAGAAAATCTGAAATATGGTCTGAAATCACAAGAACTGGGTCTTTCCATTGCTATGCTTTGTCTATTTTTATGAAATGTTTTATGATGAGTAAATTGGTCATACACGTTGCTCTATCTAGTAATTCTAGTCGATTTGTGATGGTCGGTGCAATTGTAAACTGTGATTTCTACCTGAAATATGCACTTTTTTCTAACAAAAACTATCCTATACCATGAATATGTTATCAGACTGTCATCTGATGGTTTTTTTTATAGGTTATTGGCTATCAATATCTTAGTTGAGCCGAATTGGTGATAGCACCTGAAGGAGTAAGAAACTGATGGAGTTAGAATAGTGGTGTATTTTGCTAACGTGTTTAGCTAATAGATTTACATATTTTGTCTTCCCTGTAAAACATTTTAAAAATCTGAAATGGTGGCTTTATTCACAAGATCTGTATCTTTCATCTGGTGTCTTGGACTTGTGATTTAATGATATTTAGATGCTACTATCTACTTCTGAAGCTATGCTAGCTATGCTAATCAGTGTGTGGGGGGTGGGGGGTGCTCCCGGATCCGGGATTGATACTCGTGAAAGGTTAAACTGCCTTGTTCAGGGGCAGAACGACAGACTTTTACCTTGTCAGCTTGGGTATTCGATCCAGCAACCTTTCGGTTACTGGCCCAACGCTCTAACCACTACCTGCCGCCCCATACTCATTTCAAGGATTTTTCTTTTGACTATTTTCTACATTGTATAATAATAGCAAAGATATCAAAACTATGAAATAACACATATGTAATCATGTAGCAACCAAAAAAGTGTTAAACAAATCAAAATATATTTTATATTTGAGATTCTTCACCTGGAATGCTTTTCCAACAGTCTTGAAGGAGTTCACACATATGCTGAGCACTTAGTGTTCATGCACAAAAATGTATAGCGCGATCAGTATCACATAGAGCCTTCCTCCTGGGCAGTATACTACCGTTCAAATGTTTGGGGTCACTTAGAAATGTCCTTGTTTTTGAAAAAAAGCAAATATTCTGTCCATGAAAATAACATCAAATAGATCAGAAATACAGTGTAGACATTGTTAATGTTGTAAATGACTATTGTAGCTGGAAACATCAGATTTTTTTAATGGAATATCTACATAGGCAGAGGCCCATTATCAGCAAACATCACTCCTGTGTTCCAATGGCATGTTGTGTTAGCTAATCCAAGTTTATCATTTTAAAAGGCTAATTGATCATTAGAAAACCCTTATGCAATTATGTTAGCACAGCTGAAAACGGTTTTACTGATTAAATAAGCAATAAAACTGGCCTTCTTTAGACTAGTTGAGTATCTGGAGCATCAGCATTTGTGTGTTCGATTACAGGCTCAAAATGGCCAGAAACAAAGTACTTTCTTCTGAAACTCGTCAGTCTATTCTTGTTCTGAGAAATGAAGGCTATTCCATGCGAGAAATTGCCAAGAAAAGTGGGTAAAGTGGGAGATTTGTACAGGGTAAAAGGGATCTTGAAGAAGGAAGGCTATCACTCCATTTTGCAATGCCATGCTATACCCTGTGGACAGCGATTAATTGGAGTCAATTTCCTCATACAACAAGACAATGACCCAAAGCACAACTCCAAACTATGCAATAACTAATTAGGGAAGAAGCAGTAAGCTGGTATTCTGTCTATAATGGAGTGGCCAGCACAGTCACTGGATCTCAATCCTATTGAGCTGTTGTGGGAGCAGCTTGACCGTATAGTACGTAAGAAGTGCCCATCAAGCCAATCCAAGTTGTGGGAGGTGCTTCAGGAAGCATGGGGTGAAATCTCTTCAGATTACCTCAACAAATTGACAACTAGAATGCCAAAGGTCTGCAAGGCTGTAATTGCTGCAAATGGAGGATTCTTTGACAAAAGCTAAGTTTGAAGGACACAATTATTATTTAAATTAAAAATCATTATTTATAACCTTGTCAACGTCTTGACTATATTTCCTATTCATTTTGCAACTCATTTCATGTATGTTTTCATGGAAAACAAGGACATTTCTAAGTGACCCCAAACTTTTGAATGGTAGTGTATGTGTAAAACACATCTATCTCACTGACCTAGACTCCCCCAGGGTGAAATTCACCTACCTGTTATGGCTGCAGGGGGCGTATTGGAAAAACTGGAAAATATGTGCCAATTTTCAAACGGCCTCTTAATCAATTTTTGCTCTTACAATATGCATATTAATATTAATATTGGATAGAAAACAATCTCTAGTTTCTAAAACCGTTCTAATTTTTTCTCTGAGTGGTACAGAAGTCATTTGGCAGCACTTTCCCTGACCAAGAAGTAGAATGTCAGAAATCTATGCTCGCTTCAACGTTATGCCTATACATGGTCATTTGACGTAGGACCCTATTGACACTTCAGTCGTCTTCCTCTGGGTGTCAAGAGGACGTGAGAGAAGGAATTGGGTGTTCATCTTGTTTAGAGGTTGAATAATAGCTATTTCTTTGGCGTGACCGACCTATTCCGGAAGTCCGAAACGCGCGACGTGGGAGTGACATTGTGTTCTGTTTTGCTGAGGTTTTGGAGGGGAACAATCTCCGGCTCGGTTTTTAGTTGATAAATCAGACCATATCATCGTAATGTATGTTTTTTCAATATAGTTTAATCAGATTATTTGAATTTTTTCGGGAGTTTTGCCGTGTTCCGTTGTCAAACTTTTTTGGCGTTGGACAGATCCGTGCCAGTCGACCAGTACCTATGATAAATGAAGAGGGAAAGGTATCATTCTGAATGGAAACAAGACTCATCTGGACTCAGGACACCTTGATCAACATTCTGATGAAAGACCAGCAAAAGTAAGACCAAATTTATAATGTTATTTCATATATCTGTCGTGCATGTCAACTGGTCGTGCGCGCCCAAGTGTGTCTGTCTGGCGTGGCTATGCTAATTTAGCGCTACATTTTGTCTTCCCTGTAAAACATTTTAAAAATCGGACATGTTGGTTTGATTCACAAGAAGTTTATCTTTCATCTGGTGTCTTGGACTTGTTAATGTGTGAAAGTTAAATATTTTAAAAAATAGATTTTGAATTTCGCGCCCTGCACTTGAGTTGGATGTTGTCATAAGTGTACCTGTGTGGGGATTGCAGCCCAAACAGGTTAATACTAAATAAATACTGCACTCTGACCAACAACACGTATTTGCTAGATTCATGATAGTGTTGTTAGACAAAGCAAGGACATTTTTTATTGGAATTTGCAGCTTCTAACATGACTTACTTACTGCATCTAGAAAGAGAGCAGTTGATGAGTTACTAAAACAGCTCTATCTATTGATTGGTATAAGATATTCCTAATCCGTTCTCAGATTTGAAAAGCAGAGAAGTAAAGGACAATTTCATACGCTCTAAATTTTGGGGGAGTGGTCAAAACAACAGTTTAGAAAAAGTTGGGGAAAACAGGATGGTAAGTTGATGGTTGAAGATATCCCTCTAGTAGTGTGGGGGCTGTGCTTTCGCAAAGTGGATGGGGTTATATCCTGCCTGTTTGGCCCTGTCCGGGGGTATCATCGGATGGGGCCACAGTGTCTCTTGACCCCTCCCGTCTCAGCCTCCAGTATTTATGCTGCAGTCAGTCTGTTATATCTGGAGTATTTATCCTGTCTTATCCGGTGTCCTGTGTGAATTTAAGTATGCTCTCTCTAATTCAACTGTTCTGCCTGCGGCTATGGAACCCTGACCTGTTCACCGGACGTGCTACCTGTCCCAGACCTGCTGTTTTCAACTCTCTAGAGACAGCAGGAGCGGTAGAGATACTCTCAATGATCGGCTATGAAAAGCCAACTGACATTTACTCCTAAGGTGCTGACTTGTTGCACCCTCGACAACTACTGTGATTATTATTATTTGACCATACTGGTCATCTATGAACATTTGAACATCTTGGCCACGTTCTGTTATAATCTCCACCCGGCACAGCCAGAAGAGGACTGGCCACCCCTCATAGCCTGGTTCCTCTATAGGTTTTAAACTACAGTTGTTCCTCTATAGTCTAAACTACAGTTGTGAAAACTGAAAGAAGTGCAATGAGAAGTGATCTGGTGAAATATGAAAGGAGCGAATGGAGGCAGTTGTTGTCCAATGCAGTTGTTGCTAGGCAACAGTTGCCTTGGCTGGCCTGCCTCCGCCATGGCTAAGGTCAGTGTGAAAAACATGCTAACATACAGTACGTAAATAATACATCTGCTAGCTTCCAACATCACTTACTGCATCTAGAAAGCGAGCACTTGATGGGTTCCTAAAACTGCTCTATCTGTAGAAGCTATTCCTAATCCATTCCCAGGTCGGAAAAGTAGAGAAGTAGAGAAAGATTTCATTCAATCTATGTTTTTGACTGACTGGTCAAAACAGGAGTTGTTTAGAAAAAGTTGGTAGAAAATGTGTTAATGCAGTTACTAAAACAGCTGTATCGTTAGAACTGTATGATATATTTTGGTTCGGTTGCCAGATTTGAATAGCAGAGAAGTAGATGAAGATGTCAAACCTTTTGTCTAGGTTGTTAGAAAAGCTGTCAATGTAGCTGATTTGTGTTGTATTGTATTGCTGCATTTACAGTGAATGGAATGTTGGGAGTGATGGATGTCAAACTTTTTGTCTAGGTTGTTAGAAAAGCTGTCAATATAGCTGATTTGTGTTGTATTGTATTGCTGCATTTACAGTGAATGGAATGTTGGGAGTGATGGGGAGATATAGAATGTTGAGGAAATAACATGTAAGTGAATGGTGGACAAAAAAATGTAGAACTTAAAAAGTATAAAACATATCAAAAAGTTGTATACAATCAACTCAATCCAGACCAGTCCACACGTTTTAAAGATTGAACGGCGTTTCTAGCGTAAATGGTATAAGAGGAGTATCGTGCTAAATAATAATAATAAAAAGTCTGAAGTATGACGAAGATGTAAAGTCGGGACCAAGTCCCACCTAATAACAATACTCATATTATTATTATTATTATGTAAAAAATCTAGAGTTGTGCTTTGCCTTCAGCAAGTACACCTAATAAAAACAATCAAAAACACAGGACATAGAACACAAACAAAGCTACATATACACAGTTGAAGTCAGAAGTTTACGTACACCTTAGCCAAATACATATACAGTGGGGAGAACAAGTATTTGATACACTGCCGATTTTGCAGGTTTTCCTACTTACAAAGCATGTAGAGGTCTGTCATTTTTATCATAGGTACACTTCAACTGTGAGAGACGGAATCTAAAACAAAAATCCAGAAAATCACATTGTATGATTTGTAAGTAATTAATTTGCATTTTATTGCATGACATAAGTATTTGATACATCAGAAAAGCAGAACTTAATATTTGGTACAGAAACCTTAGTTTGTAATTACAGAGATCATACGTTTCCTGTAGTTCTTGACCAGGTTTGCACACACTGCAGCAGGGATTTTGGCCCACTCCTCCATACAGACCTTCTCCAGATCCTTCAGGTTTCGGGGCTGTCGCTGGGCAATACGGACTTTCGGCTCCCTCCAAAGATTTTCTATTGGGTTCAGGTCTGGAGACTGGCTAGGCCACTCCAGGACCTTGAGATGCTTCTTACGGAGCCACTCCTTAGTTGCCCTGGCTGTGTGTTTCGGGTCGTTGTCATGCTGGAAGACCCAGCCACGACCCATCTTCAATGCTCTTACTGAGGGAAGGAGGTTGTTGGTCAAGATCTCGCGATACATGGCCCCGTCCATCCTCCCCTCAATACGGTGCAGTCGTCCTGTCCCCTTTGCAGAAAAGCATCCCCAAAGAATGATGTTTCCACCTCCATGCTTCACGGTTGGGATGGTGTTCTTGGGGTTGTACTCATCCTTCTATTCCTCCAAACACGGCGAGTGGAGTTTAGAGCAAAAAGCTCTATTTTTGTCTCATCAGACCACATGACCTTCTCCCATTCCTCCTCTGGATCATCCAGATGGTCATTGGCAAACTTCAGACGGGCCTGGACATGCGCTGGCTTGAGCAGGGGGACCTTGCGTGCGCTGCAGGATTTTAATCCATGACGGCGTAGTGTGTTACTAATGGTTTTCTTTGAGACTGTGGTCCCAGCTCTCTTCAGGTCATTGACCAGGTCCTGCCGTGTAGTTCTGGGCTGATCCCTCACATTCCTCATGATCATTGATGCCCCACGAGGTGAGATCTTGCATGGAGCCCCAGACCGAGGGTGATTGACCGTCATCTTGAACTTCTTCCATTTTCTAATAATTGTGCCAACAGTTGTTGCCTTCTCACCAAGCTGCTTGCCTATTGTCCTGTAGCCCATCCCAGCCTTGTGCAGGTCTACAATTTATCCCTGATGTCCTTACACAGCTCTCTGGTCTTGGCCATTGTGGAGAGGTTGGAGTCTGTTTGATTGAGTGTGTGGACAGGTGTCTTTTATACAGGTAACGAGTTCAAACAGGTGCAGTTAATACAGGTAATGAGTGGAGAACAGGAGGGCTTCTTAAAGAAAAACTAACAGGTCTGTGAGAGCCGGAATTCTTACTGGTTGGTAGGTGATCAAATACTTATGTCATGCAATAAAATGCAAATTAATTACTTAAAAATCATACAATGTGATTTTCTGGATTTTTGTTTTAGATTCCTTCTCTCACAGTTGAAGTGTACCTATGATAAAAATTACAGACCTCTACATGCTTTGTAAGTAGGAAAACCTGCAAAATCGTCAGTGTATCAAATACTTGTTCTCCCCACTGTATACACAGTTTTTCACAATTCCAGACATTTAATCCATGTAGAAATTCCCTGTCTCAGGTCAGTTAGGATCACCACTTTATTTTAATTAAGAATGTGAAATGTCAGAATAGTAGTAGAGAGAATGATTTATTTCAGCTTTTATTTCTTTCATCACATTCCCAGTGGGTCAGAAGTTTACATACACTCAATTAGTATTTTGTAGCATTGCCTTTAAATTGTTTAACTTGGGTCAAACGTTTTGGGTAGCCTTCGACAAGTTTCCCACAATAAGTTGGGTGAATTTTGGCCCATTCCTCCTGACAGAGCTGGTGTAACTGAGTCAGGTTTGTAGGCCTCCTTGCTCGCACACACTGCCATCTATTTTGTGAAGTGCACCAGTCCCTCCTGCAGCAAAGCACCCCCACAACATGATGCTGCCACCCCCGTGCTTCACAGTTGGGATGGTGTTCTTCAGCTTACAAGCGTTCACCTTTTTCCTCCAAATATAATGATGGTCATTATGGCCAAACAGCTCTATTTTTGTTTCATCAAACCAGAGGATATTTCTCCAAAAGTACGATCTTTGTCCCCATGTGCGTAGTCTGGCTTTTTAATGGCAGGTTTGGAGCAGTGGCTTCTTCCTTGCTGAGCGACCTTTCAGGTTATGTTGATATAGGACTCGTTTTACTGTGGATATAGATACTTTCGTACCTGTTTCCTCCAGGATCTTCACAAGATCCTTTGCTGTTGTTCTGGGATTTATTTGCACTTTTCACACCAAAGTATGTTCATCTCTAGGAGACAGAATGCGTCTCCTTCCTGAGCGGTATGACAGCTGCGTGGTCCCATGATGTTTATACTTGCGTACTATTGTTTGTACAGATGAACGTTGTACCTTCAGGTGTTTGGAAATTGCTCCCAAGGATGAACCAGACTTGTGGAGGTCTACAATTTGTTTTCTGAGGTCTTGGCTGATTTATTTTGATTTTCCCCATGATGTCAAGCAAAGAGGCACTGGGTTTGAATAATTCACATTATTTGAGTCAATTGGAGGTGCACCTGTGGATGTATTTCAAGGCCTATCAGAAGCTTCTACAGCCATGACATCATTTTCTGGAATTTTCCAAGCTGTTTAAAGGCACAGTCAACTTAGTGTATGTAAACTTCTGACCCACTGGAATTGTGATACAGTGAATTATAAGTGAAATAATCTGTCTGTAAACAACTGTTGGAAAAAAATCCTAACCGACTTGCCAAAACTATAGTTTGTTAACAAGAATTTTGTGGAGTGGTTGAAAAACGAGTTTTAATGACTCCAACCCAAGTGTATGTAAACTTCTGACTTCAACTGTAGGTGTCGTCAGATCCGGTGGACAGAAGAACAGAATTAGCAGAGGTCCTTGAAAGCTTTTCTGAACAGCATGTGTCTCTTGCGGTGTTCTCAGCCGTGTCAGAGTAGCGGTGGCAACCGAGGTCAGGGGAAATCAGCTGGCATGTGGGCCAGAGAGAGAGTCTACACAATGCTAAAACAGCCATCGATAGTATGAATGTGTGTGTGTATGTGTGTTGGTGTGTTTTTGAGAAAAGTCATTACAAATCAGCCTCACCTGGCACAGAGGCTTTACTGAGCAGCAACATGGGGAGTCTGTCCATCTGTCTGTCTCTCTGTGTGTGTGTGTGCACGTGCGCCATGCGTGTCCCAGGGCAACATCATGGACTACGGACTTAGCGAATTAAGACGAATGCCAGTGTGAAATCATGCTAGTAATTCACTAGAACTGAGTGTTATACACTGTTCCATCAACGGTTATTGCTCATAACATAGAACACTCAAATAGACCAGAACAATAATGCAGAAAAATGACTTTGTGCAAGATAGTAATAGATCACAATATTGCAACTATATGTAATACATTATTCTCATTCCTCACACGATTCTTTCAATAAATAACTTGCAAAATGTTCATGTTCACATCAAAATAATTAAAAACTAATAAGAGACGGTGGTGGATGATTTAGGATTCCACCATGTCTCACACACTCACTCACACATGCACAAACACAGTTGCCTGGCTAGACACACTGAGCTTCACTATGCTAGGAGCTAACACCCCTACACGAGCACACACACGTTATGTTTTTCTATCCTTGTGTGGATCTAATGTATTTCCATTCAAAATTCTATTTTCCCTAACCCTAAACCTTGACATAACCCTAATTGTAACCTTAAATCTAACACCTAAGCTTAAAATAACCGATCCTTTTCTCATTTCTCCCTTGCCTGAGAGGGAGGCTCAATTTACCTGTGAAGCCCATGAGAACTCCCTCCCTTGCCTGCTGTCGTAGACCCTCTCCGTCCTTATAGTCTATGTAGACCAAGTCTATGGCTTGTAGACCGAAGGCCTTGGTTGTCACTACCACCTTCTGACGGGCATACAGCAGCTCCCTGGCATCCTTGGTCCGCGTGGCACCTGGACGGAGGGAGACACAGGTAACTATATATAATATATACTATAACGTATGCCATTTAGCAGACACTTTTATCCAAAGTGGCTTACAGGAATATAGACAGGAAAACATACCCGTGAGCAAATAGACACACAAGTTTACCATACAGGGAAACATAATGCAGATATGTGATCCGTTTCAGGAAACTAGGCGTATGTCGCAAGTCACGACTTCACAGGAGAACCATTTGAATGTTTTTTTTTGTTATCAAACAGCGTTTTTTTTGGCAGAAATGCCTTCTGAAACATTTGAACTTTCATGTGCCTTAATAACGAACTTGTATGCCTTCTGTAAATACGAATAAAGTTGTTCAATAACGAGCCTAGTTGGTTTAGCCCCAGAAAAGGACAGGAACCTTCCCACTAGCCATGATTAGCTGAGCTAATGAGTGGGCTGGACATGCCGAGAGATGAGTTTGGATTGGTCTGCGGTGTAGCATCTTGTGTCTATAAAATGAGCTGCTCGTTATGCGTAGATAATCCTTTCTACTGCAGTTTTTTCAAAATATATAATGTTAGCCATGGAGAACAGCAAATATGTTGCTACTGCTCTCAATAACATTGCTGCCCTGAATTTATCAGGCGCTATCGACAAAGGTCAGTGGGAAAAAGTTGTGATGGACTACTTTCTGGAGGACGATCGTGACATGCTGACTCTCTTTGACTCTGAAAATGAATCAGACAATGAGGAAATCCCTGATTTAGGTAAAAACATTTTCATTGAAGAAGACATTGTGGACGCAGTGATGGGGAAGAAACGACGATCAACATTGTTGTTGTCATGGAAGAAGTTGACGAGTTTTGAAATCAGTGGAATGTCTGGTAGAAGCAGGGTATGATAAGGAGATGAATAGAATTCTGGCGTTTGATTGCAAATGCATAGGGAGTCGAAAAGAGAACACAGAAGGCTGTTGTATAAAACACCTGTCTCTGGAATACATCTTAAAACTTAGGGCAACCATGGCATCTGTGACAGAGAGCGAGAAAGATATGATGATTCTTGTGGCATTGCAAACGGTCAGTGTGAACTAGAGTGACTTGACACAACCGGCCAAGCAAGCTGTACAAAATAAACGGAAACGACACAGGACGTCGTATTTAATGAAAGGGGTTGCAGTCTGCCCTGAAGCTTTCATCCATGTATACGGGTAAAAATCTAGCTACAGTTTCAGATATTATACGTTTCTAGTTTTGTCAGAAAGTTGTTTCCATTGCAAGTTAAAGCTTACTGTTAGCTGGCTAGCCAACATTATGTGTATGAACTGTGTAGTGATGTTATCTCAGAATGCCATTTCGCATTGCTAGTTATAGGATAATGTTAGCTAGCTAACTAGCTAACATTGAACCTGTTTTGCGTCTGACGGTGATTACACTATCTATTGTAATATAATGCAAAAATATTTGTATCTGGAATTTGTCTTTCAGCATCAGTAGAACACGCCTGACTCTACTCCACCAGTCATACAAGGAGAATGGTCTAATGTCTCCCATCAAAAAGAGAGCTGGCCCAAGCAAGCACAGGTTACACCTGAAGCATGAGGACTTGCAGCGACAACTACGCAGACGATAATACAATAGTATTACCAGGATGCCACCCAGGACACAAACACTTTGGTGGAAAGCTCCTTCCATCCCATGTGACAAAAGCAGCGTCTCTACAAGGAATCAGTGACAACACTTGGTATAACAACACGTTTTGATTATTTAATTGACCTCCAACATGATTGCCACAACTTTTATTGATTTCACGTTATTTCTCTATTTTCCAGAGGTACGTGCAGTCGGGCTGTCTTCCTTCAGGAATCTGTGGAGATTCCTGAAGCACTAAGCCTAGGACAGACCTGTGCTGCCAATGCCAGAGGAACAACTAAGGTCTTCAGATCTGCAAATCTGTCAGAAGCTGTTAAGTCAGCCAAGCTGAAAAAGCACAAGCTCCACTAGTCTGAACCTTCACTTCCTGATCACAGGCCACACCAAGTTTGGCCCCGACTGGTGGTTAGACCTCATCAAGCAGCTTCAGAAAGACCATAGTGAACACTTTGTCTGAGATTGCTGGTGTTGTGAAGGACAGCACAGTGACAGGGGTCAACATCCCACAGCTGGTTGGACTGGAGGATGGTACGGTGCTGGTGGAAAGCTATGGCTGGCAACACCTGACTCCGTACTTCAGGGCACTGCCACAGATCAAGCAGTACCAGCACTTACATTTACATTTACATTTAAGTCATTTAGCAGACGCTCTTATCCAGAGCGACTTACAAATTGGTGCATTCACCTTATGATATCCAGTGGAACAACCACTTTACAATAGTGCATCTAACTCTTTTAAGGGGGGGGGTTTAGAAGGCTTACTTTATCCTATCCTAGGTATTCCTTAAAGAGGTGGGGTTTCAGGTGTCTCCGGAAGGTGGTGATTGACTCCGCTGACCTGGCGTCGTGAGGGAGTTTGTTCCACCATTGGGGTGCCAGAGCAGCGAACAGTTTTGACTGGGCTGAGCGGGAACTGTACTTCCTCAGAGGTAGGGAGGCGAGCAGGCCAGAGGTGGATGAACGCAGTGCCCTTGTTTGGGTGTAGGGCCTGATCAGAGCCTGAAGGTACGGGGGTGCCGTTCCCCTCACAGCTCCGTAGGCAAGCACCATGGTCTTGTAGCGGATGCGAGCTTCAACTGGAAGCCAGTGGAGAGAGCGGAGGAGCGGGGTGACGTGAGAGAACTTGGGAAAGTTGAACACCAGACGGGCTGCGGCGTTCTGGATGAGTTGTAGGGGTTTAATGGCACAGGCAGGGAGCCCAGCCAACAGCGAGTTGCAGTAATCCAGACGGGAGATGACAAGTGCCTGGATTAGGACCTGCGCCGCTTCCTGCGTGAGGCAGGGTCGTACTCTGCGAATGTTGTAGAGCATGAACCTACAGGAACGGGTCACCGCCTTGATGTTAGTTGAGAACGACAGGGTGTTGTCCAGGATCACGCCAAGGTTCTTAGCACTCTGGGAGGAGGACACAATGGAGTTGTCAACCGTGATGGCGAGATCATGGAACGGGCAGTCCTTCCCCGGGAGGAAGAGCAGCTCCGTCTTGCCGAGGTTCAGCTTGAGGTGGTGATCCGTCATCCACACTGATATGTCTGCCAGACATGCAGAGATGCGATTCACCACCTGGTTATCAGAGGGGGGAAAGGAGAAGATTAATTGTGTGTCGTCTGCATAGCAATGATAGGAGAGACCATGTGAGGATATGACAGAGCCAAGTGACTTGGTGTATAGCGAGAATAGGAGAGGGCCTAGAACAGAGCCCTGGGGGACACCAGTGGTGAGAGCACGTGGTGCGGAGACAGATTCTCGCCACGCCACCTGGTAGGAGCGACCTGTCAGGTAGGACGCAATCCAAGCGTGGGCCGCGCCGGAGATGCCCAGCTCGGAGAGCTCACTTCAGGCGGATAACATTTTCATTGCATTGTATGAAGTTTTTCTTCTTATTTAAACTTGGGAGGTGAATTGATGTTGTGCAGGGATGTTATGTCTTCTCAATGTTTTTGTTATTTCCTGTTTTAAAGCTTCGATGCTCTGGAGCCTGGTGTTGTTGTCACCAACGAGCGTTTGTACTCAGTCGGGACCAGGTTTCAGCTGCTGCTCAACGCTGACATCCTTTCTCCCATAAATGGTCTGCCTGTACAAGCACCACCTGGACTGGACACAACTTGACAAACTTATCTTTTTGAGAAGATCAGGGAGTGTTGCGATGAAGAGGCTATGGACATCACATGCCCTGCACCAAAGTCAAGGGCAGGACAGAAACAGGCTCTCCGAATATAGATTACCCGTGGTTCGGACGGACCAGTCATCAGCACTATCTGCAGTGTCTCTATTCACATGACTCTCTCCTAACACACACGCCATACGTTGCTGCTACTATTTTTTTTATCCCACTGCTCAGCCACTTTACCTCTGATTGTATGCATATAACGAACTCATCTATCACTGATATCGTTATTGATATTGTTCTTGTACATATTGTATATTTTATTTATATTGACACTTTCTGATATTGCTACTATGCAGTAACCATTTGGCTGTACCGTTTACAGCTTCTGTAGAGACCCATCCACTTAGCATTTATTTATAGCATTTATTTCCCGACCCATCAATTTAGACAAGTGTGTCTTGGTAAGCGTCATCTAATATTTATAAAATATTTTATCTGGACACTTTCTGTTTACCTGGAATGTTTCCTTATTGTAGGCTACTACTTTTACCACTTTTAGTCTTCATCTTTACTACACTACTCACTGTTTAGCACATGACCTCACGTGTGAATCCTTAAAGAGATGGGTGGGGCTGGCTTAAGAGAGTGTCAGCAATGCTGAATGCGTCTAGACAAAGGAGAGCTCTCCGTAGTAATACCAAAACATTCAAAGGCCATTTTCTCAAAATTTAGGTTACAAGTTTATCAACTTTCAAAGCAGAATTACTTTCCCATTGTCCTCAAAAATGCAGTGCACGATATACCATTTTGTAGCTCTGTGTCATTCAATGTAAAAAACACAATTTCAAATTGTGCTATATAAGACCGAATCAAGGTGGTTGGTCACATATGACTATACACTGAGTATACAAAATATTAAGAACACCTGCCCTTTCCATGACATAGACTGACCAGGTAAATCCTGTTGAAAGCTATGATCCCTTATTGATGTCACTTGTTAAATCCACTTCAAATAAGTGAAGCTGGAGGGGAAGAAACAGGTTAAAGAAGGATTTGCAAGCCTTGAGACAATTGAGACGTGGATTGTGTGTGTGCCATTCAGAGGGTGAATGGGCAAGACAAAAAAAGTGCCTTTGAACGGGATATGGAAAGTAGGTGCCAGGCATTACAGTTTGGTTTGTTGTCAAGATCTGAAACACTGCTGGGTTTTTCACGTGCAACAGTTTCCCGTGTGTATCAAGAATGGTCCACTACCCAAAGGACATCCAGCTAACTTCACAACTGTGGGAAGCATTGGAGTCAACTTGGACCAGCATCTCTGTGGAATCCTTTTGACATCTGTATTGAGGCCATTCTTATGGCAAAAGGGGGGGTGCAACTCAATATTAGGAAATGTTCCTAATGTTTGGTATACTCAGTGTATATGGAGAGAGAAGGATAAGTGAGGAGTGAGAAGAGATGGGTGTGATGAGGAGAAAGAGAATAATTGGCCAAGGGGGTCAGTCAGGCTCACTTGGAGTGACGCTGTTTCATAGTGATTTTCTTGAAAGTCTATTGGTGCTTTCAAGACAACTGGGAACTCTGGGGGGAAAAAACGAGGTCAAATCATGACGTCGGTGATTTTCAGGTCGGAAAGTCGGAGCTCTAGAAAGATGCCAGAGTTTCCCCACCTGAAATTCCGAGTTGGGTGACCGTTCAAAACGAGTCCTGAGTTCCCAGTTGTCTTGATTGCACTGAAGTTGGAAGTCAGAGTTTTCAATGTTCCCAGTTGTTACGAATGAGGAATTAGTCCCTAGAGTTGTAAAATGTGTGTTAACATTGCAGCAATGTCAGATATCTCTGTGTTATCACTCTTTCTTTCATCCCTCCGTCCCATTTATTTTTCCCATAGGGATTTTACACTATGACAAACAATATCGGTATACAACAAGTTCCCTTTAAGCCAGTCAACTTCAGCAAAAGATACTATGGGGAGTCGCACTCTCGTAACTTCGATTGAAGGATCTACATTTATGCCTGACAAAGCCAATGAAATCCACACCTCGCTGGAAGCCCCGCCTTACACAGTTGATAAGCGTGAGGCTCGGATTCATTACTTCACTTATTCCGCTCTTCACCTCGGTGCGAAGAGGAACGATTCACGCTACAAACAATTGGAACACAAGACTGCCAACTAAACTGTCCCTTAGTTGTAGAGCATGCCCCAAGGAATTAAAAGATATTCACGTTTGTTGTCTTGTATGTCTCGGCGCATGCTAAGGCTGCCCTCGCTCAAATCAGTTTGTGTGCGAGGGGATGGCTGGCACTGTTCTCCTACTAGTCCGCGGTGCATATTCTCTTGACAATCGTGTAGCGGTTCCGATAGTGACTTCCTCTCCCGGGTGCCTCACATTATAATGTCAATGGCACAATATGGGCTATTTTTTAAATAATAGTTGAAGGTGGTGCTTTCAAATTTGGTTATATTATACAGTTGCTTCTGAAATTATTCACAATCCTTGACTTTTTCCACATTTATTGTGTTATAGCCTGAATTTAAAACGGATTAGATTCCTATGTTTTGTCACTGTTCTACATACGAAACCCCATAATGTCAAAGTGGAATTATGTTTTTCAATAATTGTTTAAATTAATAAAAAATGAAAACTCTTGAGAAATAAGTATTAAACCCTTTTGTTATGGCAAGCCTAAATAAGGTCAGGAGTAAACATTTGCTTAGCAAGTCACATAGTAAGTTGCATGGACCCACTCTGTGTGCAAGTGTTTAACATGATTTTTTAAATTACTACCTTATCTCTGTACCCCACACATACAATTATCTGTAAGGCCCCTCAGTCGAGAAGTGACTTTCAACAACAGATTCAACAAAAAAACACCAGGGAGGTTTTCAAATGCCTCGCAAAAAATGGTACCTATTGCTAGATGGGTAAAAATGTAAAAAGCAGACATTGAATATCCCTTTGATAAAGTTATTAGTTACACTTTGGATGATGCATTAATACACCCAGTCACTACAAAGATAAAGTTGTCCTTCCTAACTCAGTTGCTGGAGAGGAAAGGAAACCAATCAGGGATTTCACCACGTAGCCATTGGTGACTTTAAAACAGTTACAGAGTTTAATGGCTGTGATAGGAGAAAACTGAGGATGGATCAACAAAAGCTAGAGATACTCCACAATACTAACCTAAGTGACAGAGTGAAAAGAAGGAAGCCTGTACAGAATAAACATATTCAAAAACATGCATCGTGTTTGCAACAAGGTACTAAAGTAATACTATTAAAAATGTGGCAAAACAATAAACCTTTTGTCCTGAATACAGAATGTTACATTTGGGGCAAATCCAATACAACACATTACTGAGTACCACTCTCCATATTTTCACGTACTGCTCTCCATATTTGTAATTGTTAAGGAATGGGGAGTTTTTCAGGATAAAAAATGGAATGGAGCTAAGCACAGGCAAAATCCTAGAGGTTCAGTCTGCTTTACACCAGACACAGTGATTCATTCCCCTTTCAACAGGACAAGACCCTAAAGCAAAATGCCAAATTCACACTGGAGTTGCTTACCAAGAAGACAGTGAATGTTCCTAAGTGTCCGAGTTACACTTTTGACTTAAAACAACTTGAAAATCTATGGCTAGACCTGAAAACGGTTGTGTGGCAATGATCAACAACCAATTACACAGAGCTTGAAGGATTTTAAAAAGAATAATGGGCAAATGTTGCGCAATCCAGGTGTCGACAGCCCTTAGAGCAGCAGTTCCCAAATAAGGGGTCGCAACCCCATGTGGGGTCGCCTGATATTAAAATGGGGCCGCGGGAGTATTTCTTGGCAAAGGAGAAATGCTCACTAACAGTGATGTAAAGAAATTTGTGCATAACATTGGAGAGAAATACTCTTTTTGTGTGTATGGAACATTTCTGGGATCTTTTATTTCAGCTCATGAAACCAACACTACACGTTGCGATTATATTTTTGTTCAGTATATATACAGTGCATTCAGCAAGTATTCAGACCCCTTGACTTTTCCCACATTTTGTTACGTTACAGACTTATTCCACAATGGATTAAATCGTTTCCCCCCTCTTCAATCTACACACAATACCCAATAACAACAAAGCAAAAATAGGTTTTTAGAAATGTTTGCAAAGTTATATATATATAAAAAAAACTGAAATATCACATTTACATAAGTATTCCGACCCTTTACCACAGGTGGACTCCAATCAAGTTGTAGAAACATCTCAAGGATGATGAATTGAAACATCAATTACTGGTACTGTATGTAAAGAAAGTATTTCTGTTTTTTATTTTCAATACATTTGCTAAAATTTCTAAACACGCTTTGTCATTATGGGTTATTGTGTGCAGATTGATCAGAAAAAAACAACAATTCAATCGATTTTAGAATAAGGCTGTCAGGTAACAAAATGTGGAAAAAGTCAAGGGGTCTGAATATCTTCAGAATGCACTATATAAACTGGAAACTGAACAAACTGATCTCAAGCATGCAGGGAAAATCTGTTTGAAATCCGTTTGAGTGTGATTCTTCATTTATTTAACTAGGCAGTTAAATAACAAATTATCAGTTAAGAACAAATTCTTATTTTACGATTAAGGCCTACTCTGGCCAACTCCTAACCTGGACGACGCTGGGCAAATTGTGCACCGCCCTATGGGACTCCCAATCACGGCCGGTTGTGATACGGTTGTGATACAACTGATCGAGCTGTCACGTGAAGAAAATCACTATGAGACACCGTCACCCCAAGTGAGCCCGATGGCCCAAATTTGGGGGTCTGGCCCAAGAACTATATGAGGAAGAGAGACGAGAAATGGACAAGTGAGATAAGAGAGAGAAGGGGGTAATAGAAAAGGAGAGAGGTGGAGAGAAGGGGCTGAGGGGACAGAGAAAAGGAGACAGCGAAGGGAGGAGGGGACAGAGAACAGGACATAGAAGGAGAGGAGAGATGGTGATAAAATAATTGATTGTAGGTGAGAGGAAGAGAGGACAGAGGACCTATGCTGGCACAGAAGTCATCGGATCCAAACACCACACCGTCATGGTGTAGGCCAACTGCAGGAGCCAGACGACGTACTTCCTCACACACAACCTGGGGGAAGACACAACAAAGACACAGAGATGAGTGTGTTTGTGTGTGTGTGTGTGTGTAGCCAAGGAAAGTATGAACCCTGTCAACTCACCCAGTCAAGCAGGTCATATTTCCCATCCAGAGCTGCACTTACAATGTTCACTATCTACTGTAACGCGCACGCACACACACACGCACACACACATCTTGTCTCTCTGTCTTAGACACTGTCGCCTTCTAAGAAGACTGTGTGAAGCTGGGACTACCACACGACAAGAGGAGAGAGGGGGAAAAGGCCTAGGAATGTGATCCTCTATTGTGTTAGCCATGGAGCGGTCGGAATGTGTCTGCTGCTTTTGTCGGCGTCCAAATTAATTTCACTTCTCGCTGTGACACAGCCATACTTCCCTGTTCCATCCCAGGGAATCAGTCTGGCTAAGGATACAGAATGTTCTCCAGAAAGAAAACACTCACACACGCATGCAGACACACACAGGTGCACACACACACACACACACACACACACACACACACACACACACACACACACACACACACACACACACACACACACACACACACACACACACACACACACACATAAAAGACAGAAATTAAAAGAAAGAGGAAAGCGTGTTACCCCACCCAAATCCCCCAAACCGTGCCCTTCCCCTCACCAACGAAGGTCGGCCCAAACTAAAACCAGACCCTCTTTGATGCCTGACAAAAAAAAATCACCATTTAGATAACATTAAAACATGTCAAAGTGAGTGTCTGGATGAGGGGGAAAACTTAGAAGAGACCAAATACAAATGTAAGCTTGCAACAAGCTGCAAGCAAAAGCGGATTAGCTATGTGCCCACTAGGACACCATCAGGACTAATTGGACACATTGCCCCAGGATGAGCTACTTCTGTACTGTTTACCACGCTTGCCAAATATCAGAGCTCAACATCGAACAAGTCATTATTATGATTTTGAGGTATTTTGGACAATTTTTTATAAAGTTGACTACTTTAAACATCTTCTTCTCCAGGACCGCTGGACTGATTGGCACCAAATGTATATATATTCTATGTAACCATGACTTTAAATGCAACTTTTTAAAGGACTCAAGCTCAAAAAATATGGCCACTATGAGTCAATGAGCTTGCATGAATGCTTTGTCATGTCTAAGAGTGCCAGGATTCAGCAAAACTGGACCATATTTTACAGGTTAGCTAGACTCATCCCTGAGCATGTGTGCCAAATTTCATAAATCTGAGTCCAACAGATTAAGATATATAAACATGTGACTGTTATAGCGCCACTGTAGTCAATTTGAATGTGCTTGAATATGTTGAGTCTTCACAGTATTTGGAACATGTGTACTGTTTTGTTACAATACGAATATCCGTAATTTATTTATATGCATATTTATATGTCATTTTAGGTATTAGTCTGGAAAATGTTGCGTAGTGAGAACTTTGTCCTTAGATGCCACATATTAAGTTTTGTATAGTTCGGTCATTCGGTGCCAGGGGAGTAGCGTTTTAAGTGTTTTTCACAAAATTCTAAATGGCGGAAAATCCATCATGGTGGACCTCATGGATCCTTGAGGCAAACTTGTTTGCTGTGAGAAGGTCCTATGTACTGACTTTCATGACTTTAGGTCAAACGGGGTGAGGGGCGTGACCTTTAAAAGTTTACGCGTTAAATCGATTGTTGTCTCATGCAATGGCAGGCCTATTGGCATGGCATTGCATGAGAGGGTGTGGCCCTTTACCATCACGCCTGAACCAGAATAAACACAAAAGAGTTGAAACCTTGAGAGAGAGAGATGTAGAGAGACTGTCCGGACGCTTTGAATCTCTCGTATTTGGACGGTGACACTTGGCGAGTTGCGCTGTCTGACACCAGCTTTAATAAAAAAGTGAATGAGGTAGTAAAACGTCTGACACAGGTATTTTCCTGGTGGTTTTGTTTGTAATTTACCTTAAAATTGAGCAGGCCCACAGCGCTTTCCACAAAGGTAACCAGGCGAATGGGCTCCGTCAGCGCTCGTCCATTCAAGTGGTGCTGAAACCTGTCAACAAACTGTCACACACACACACACAAAAGCCGCACACACAGACAACCACACACACAAATTACGACTATTGCGTATCTGAATACAGAAGCACATATGAAATCACAATACTCGATTTTCTAGTGATGCCATTGCTCTCAAGAAGAGAGACAGCCACAGCATACACATACAGCACAGTCGCAATACATGGTCAAACATTATATGAGGGTAAGCTGGAGGTATCATCATTTTGTTCATGTATACATTAAGTAAAATGTACATGTAAATCATTAACTAAGATCTTAAATCAAAACTGGCTTTATACGTGTATTTATCATATCTTATGGTGGAAAAATTCATATCACCATGCCTATAATCCATTTATAAGCACACACTGAAATACATCGTAACCCAAACTGTTCAACAACATTAGCATTTTACTCAGGGACAGACACTCAGGGAGTGTAGCCATTAACACAAACCCAGTTATGGAGAGAAACATGGGGGGAAACAGAGATATCAAACTGTTTACGTCAGAGGGAATTGCAACCATGAAAAATATTCAGGATTAAGGCTCTTTAAATAATAAAACGGAGGTTTTGCTACAAGAAGGAGCATTTGTGCGGAGAGAGAGTTGCAAAACAACTGTCAATACCTATTCCCTGCATGGTTTTTTATTCCTGTACAAAAATACATCAAGTGATCTTTTGTGGAGAGAGAGAGAGCGAGCGAGAGAGTGACGAGGCAGCGCAAATGAGAGGAAGCGAGGCAGTGCAGAGGAGGAGAGGAGCGTCAAGCTGAAGGAAATTATATTTTACATTATCACCAGGGTTCCCCTTCTTCTGAAGCCTTCTGCACTCTCTCTCCCATTTAACTACATGGTCCATATACACAACACACACCAAAAAAAGAAAAAAAAGAAGACAAAACTAAATGTGGTGCCGTCTTTAAGTGTGTTTAATTTCAGCATTATGTCAATTTTGTGTGCCCCCTCGGTGGAAGAGCATAGTGAGATTGGTGCAACAATCGTTGTGATATGACACTTTGCAGGGGCCCTTTATTCTGCATTGTTCCCACTAATAAGTAAGCTCACCTAAGATTTTTTATTTTCAACAGACGAGTTCACAGCGAGCTCTGGACTGCCATTGGGGTAGCTCAAATTCCTAAATCTATCATCTGGAAACACACAAAAACTCTCTCCGTCAGATATTCACTTCCAAGGCCTGTTAAAAAAGAGAGAGGGAGAGAGATGGAAAAGGGGAGAAAAGCCCAATAGAAATCTGTAACGCCATGTCCCCCTCCTCTCTCTCCCCCTCCCACCCACTCTCCCTCCCACCGTCTATTCCTCCCTCTGAGAGAGGAGAGCTGATATAAATAAGCCCTGATAAAGTGGTGCTATTTTCCTGAATAAAAGACACAAATATCACACATGCACGCACACATACAACGTATTCTTAAAAAAACAAAGAGTAACGGCTCCATTGAAAGATTTCTCAAATAGGGGCAATTTTAATCATCTCCCCATTCAATCTCAGTTGGTTAAATCATATCGGGGAGATTTGCATAAATACAAACCATCAAAGACTTCTCATCTTCAAAGGGGTTTTCGAGACCCAATAGGCTTTGTACTGTAATCATCTGAGGTCACAACCTCACAAGAGACACGTTGCTACGGCAACATAAAAAGTAACGCTGGCTGGCTGGGGGCTTAGCACAATATTACCCAATTCCCCTTTTCCCCAAATACACACACAGTTACACACACAGACATGCACACACTTAAAGGTATTTATTTTCATATTTACAGAGTGGACCTTTAGAAAACCATCACAGATGCCCATTTCTGGCCTGTAGACAGACATAGTGCATAGTGAGTACCCCCCACTAGATTACACACATAGATTACCCCCACTACACCATACAACACAATACAAATTCTCACTGGACTGGGAAAATGTGTTGGAGTGGTAACAAATGACAGGTCTTTTCCCACTGGCTATAGTGAAGATGGTCAACCCCTCTCTGTTTACATCTGAGAACATGTTTATGTCCTTTTATTTGTGTGGAGAGTATCCAGTCGAGCGAGGATACACACTGGTAGAGGTTATCGTGAGTGGGTATTAAAATGTAATAAAAGGCACAATCTAGGATATGTCCTGCTACTCAATGGTCATTTCAATGGTCTCTCAATGATATATATATATATATACCCATTGAATGCTGAAGAATTTTACTCGTAAATACCTTACAATTTGATCAAAAACCATATCATAAATCCAAAAAAGGTTGTATTACTCATTCTTCATGTTGTCATTTGAGTCTGTAAACAAACCATGTACAATATAGCAGCAAAACTATTATGTCAATCTCATGGACTGTCAGTCCTTGCATCAATAGCACCATTTAATAATTTGAGAGTGGTTGCTTTTCTCAGCCCCATTCTTCTTTAAAGTTTTACAGCAAACTAAGTTGCGGGGCTGCCCTCGTGGTGGAAAGACAAACTCCATATTGTGGCTTTAGGCACTTGGGAAAGAAAGACCATAGAAATCCACTCAATTATCACCATGGCTCTTTTCATGGAGAGTTACTTGTGCCTGTCTATTGTTCCTCTATGGCAGAGAGACTTCTATCAGTTAATAGCACTCAATCCGAGTACCCTTCCAGATGTTATTCACTATTGACCAAAAACACCTCTTCAAGCCACACTTCACAACCATTTCCACCCATAGGGCGAAGAAGAAGGTGGCGGTGAGTGGGACAAGTTTCAATTCATCCTCTTCAAAAGGGGCCCAGATTAAATGCTTCCGGCCAGCTGAAGTGTTCATTTCACAGAGGGGAAGCCGAGAAATGAATGAGAGTTGGGAACAAAAAAGAGGTGGCGGCAGTAGAGAACAAAAAGTAGACCGAGGATGAGAAGAGAGGCCCATCTCTCTCTCTCTCTCTTTCTCCTTTCAATCCCCAGTGCACACCCAATAGCGTGGCAGCGACGAATAACACCACAGCCCCGAATTTGTGTGAGAATTGTCAAAAGACAAAAGAGTTCCGCCTATTATCCTCCGATAAGCCTTGTCCATCACACAAGGAGAAAAGGCCGGCTAAAGGTTTCCACACAAAGGGGGAACAAAGTAAGTCCATCTTTTAGGGGCAAATCAGTGCTGGAGGATCTTGGGCCTGTATCAATAATAAGAAGCAAGAGAGGAAGGTACATACGACAAGGATTTACAGCTTTACTGACACAAGGCATTGGGGATAATACCACAGACATGCTTATGCAGGGACACATGGACACGAATGGAAGGTAGGCACACAGACAGACAGAGAGTGACAGATGAATGCAGACAGACGCGCACATCATGAGATTGGCTACCACACCCACTTGTGTGTGTTTATGTGTGTGCACGTGTTTGTATGTGTGTGTCTGAGTGTATTGTGGATATATTGAGGAGCAACAATGCAAAATAAAGTGATTTAGGCAGGACTACTGCTGTGTTCTATAAATTCCTGTAATTAAAATAAATAAAAAATACATTAGTGTACCACCCTCTTGTTAGTTTGCATCCCTGGCCTACATCATCAACTGGGACATTATTTTATTTATTTTTTTAAATCACGAGTCTCCTAGAAAAAACTTTTTTAAATGTGAAGAAAAGTAGGGAATAAGGGGAGAAACGCCTGACTGGGGGAAGAGAAAGAGGGGAACACCTGTCTCCAATTACCCAGTGGAATAAAGAGAGAGAAAGGGAGAGAGAGAGAGAGAGGGCAGGCAGCAGGAAAGAAACGTGTTCTAATTAAAAACACTAGTTAAAAACGTCCTGCTTCTGAGACCAGAAGTGTCTGTCTGTGTGAGAACAGACCCCATTCCACCTTTCCCTCTCACTTTCCTTACATAGCCACTCTCTCCCTCTCCTTCCATTCCCTCTCTCCCGTTTCAATCCTCCCTCCATCTCACCTTCTGTTATTATTTTCCCACCCTCTTTCCTTTCTTTCCCTCCTTCTCTTCAAAGCTCCCTTCACCTAGTTAAGACATTGCAAATAATTGCAGGTCTTTTCAAAAGTCATGCAGAGCTGCTGAATGGTCAAGTATTTCTGCTCAACAGTGTGTGTGCCACCCTGTGTCTGTCCAAACCTCTGCCAGCCATAGGCCTTGTCCCTGAGGCTCTCTACACCGAGTGTACAAAACATTAGGAACATCTGCTCTTTCCATGACACAGACTGATCAGGTGAATTGTGAAACCGATGATCCCTTATTGATGTCACTTGTTAAATCCACTTCAAATCAGTGTAGAGGAAGGGGAGGAGAGAGGTTAACAGCTTTTTATTTTATCCTTGAGACAATTGAGACATGGATTGTGTATGTGTGCCATTCAGAGGGTGAATGGGCAAGACAAAAGACTTAAGTGTCTGAATGGGGTATGGGAGTAGGTGCCAGAGGCACCGGTTTGTGTCTAGAACTGCAGCGCTGCTGGGTTTTTCACGCTGAACAGCTTCCCATGTGTATCAAGAATGGTGCACCACCCAAAGCATATCTAGCCAACTAGACACAACTATTGGAAACATTGGAGTCAACATGGGCCAGCATCCACGTGTAGCGTTTTAGACACCTTGCAGATTCCATGCCCAGACGAATTGAGGCTGTCCTGAGGGTAAAGAGAGGGGGGGTAGGGGGGGGTCAACTCAATATTAGGAAGGTGTTTTTAATGTTTTGTATGTGCGTGTATCACTGTTTACAGTCCACAAGATTGATGTGAAGTCTGTATGTTGGTGTGTGTGTGTGTGGGAGAGTGACAGACAGTTCTAGGCCCCTCCAGTTGCCTCCCATATGGTGGCCCTTAGGAAAGGGTGACTGCTTTAATGATGTCACTGTCTCCTGACCCGCCCCAACTGACATCCGCACTGCACCCCTTTATAGACACACACCCACCCACCCACACACCTTTTATAAAGAGCCACATGGGATATAAGCCTACAGAGGTCCAGAGAGAACAGAGCATATACACACGCACGCACAAAGACAGACGCACCACACTTTTACAGAGAGCCACATGGATGAGGCCCATGGTTGACGTAGGTCTGGACACACACACAAACTTTTATGGAGCCACTTTCAAGGGAGACCGACAGCTGACAGGACAGACTAAGGTATCCGGTCAGCGGAGCTAAAGAAAGTGAAGGTGTACACACGCCAATGTCACGTGCACACACACTTCAATGACCAACACCATTCTCATTTAACAAAAAGGAAAAATGTTGTTAAAAATTCTGTATGTTCAGTTCAAAGACTATAATGGACTTGATGTTATGTTTTTATTAATAACAGTCTTCCAAATGGATTTATACCATTTTACAGTATATCATAATATAGTATGACATACAGTGCCGTGAAAAAGTATTTGCCTCCTTTCTGATTTTCTCTATTTTGGAATATCAAAACTTCAACCAAAACCTAATATAAGATAAAGGGAACCTGAGTTTACAAATAACACAAATGCATACTTATTTGTATTTAATGAACAAAGTTATGCAACACCCAATTCCCCTGTGTGAAGAAGTAATAGCCCCCTTACACTAAATATCTGGTTGTGCCACCTTTAGCTGCAATGACTGCCACCAAAAGCTTCCTGTAGTTGTTGATCACTGTGGAGGAATGTTGGCCCACTCTTGCATGCAGAACTGCTTTAACTCAGTGACATTTGTGGGTTTTCAAGCATGAACATGTAGACTTGATTGTGTGTTTTGGATCATTGTCTTGCTGCGTCACCCAGCTGCGCTTCAGTTTCAGCTCACAGACGGATGGCCTGACATGCTCCTGTAGAATTCTCTTGTACAGAGCAGAATTCATTGGTCCTTCTATTAAGACAAGTCATCCAGGTCCTGAGGCAGCAAAGCATCCCCAAACCATCACACTACCGCCACCATGCTTGACCGTTGGTACAAGGTTCTTACTGTGGAATGGAGTGTTTGGTTTTCGCCAGATATAAATGTAACCCATCTCATCCAAAAAGTTTACTCAAGTTTGTCAAAAAGCACCTGGAAGATCCAGGATGATCATCAAGACTCTTGGAAGAATGTTCTATGGACATATGAGTCAAAATAACTTTTTGGACAACAATTTTCCTGCGCTCCCTCTTTTTTCGGACAAACGTTTTATTTAGCTTCGTAAGTTAAGTAAATGAATGTATTATTCTCCAAAATGTAGCCAATAGATTCACTCTTTGTAACACTAAGCTCTTTCATTGTTTTAAACTAGTAGCTAGCTCATCTTGATCATGTGTTGTTTCTTCTCTCTTTCTTTCTAGAAGCAAAAAGACAGATTGAGGCCTTCAATCAAGCTGAGGACAGATAAATACGAGTGCACCAGCCAGGTCAAGGCTTCTTGTATGCATGTCTTTGAGATGTAAGTTATACTATAAAAACATTTTGGGTTGTTTGGATGACCCAATAGCTGTGTTGTTTTCTGTGTATACAGCAAGGTTAGGTTATTGGTGCTGGCTTATGAACCTTTTCACGTTGCAGTTCCAAATACCTCTAACGGTCGCCCCAGCGTGAGTTTTTTAATGCGCGTGATGTCTGGACAGTTAACCCACGCTGCCCTCAAACCAAGACACGTTGCCCGTTAATTATCTTTTGGCTGTATTTCAATTTCTTAATTTCAAATTATTTTCTACGTTTAAATTGAAGTGTGTTCCGTCTCTTCATTCATTTACAAAGAAGTACCCTATTTCACTGTTGAGGACAATTTACATTTGAGGCATTACTGAGCCGGACAAACTGGTGACAAATCATGCATTCCGATTCTTGCATAGATTGTAATGGACACATACGATGTGACACATACGAATACTTTTTGAACGTTGTACTGATTATGATGAGCTAATGCTAAGCGAATTACCAGCTATGTGTGGCGCCATGTGTCTAGACATCATGCAATGTATTCTGGTTGTCTCGTAAACATCTGGCAGACCAAAGATGTTATAACAAAACGAGATGAAGGGATTGTTCACTCGTCTTTCGAGTAAACTTCCGAAGTGAATAATGGTAGATGACACACCACCTTCAACATGCATACTGCAAACAGGGCCAACTCATCTTGTAACCTCTTACCTTTGGTTGACGCAAAAACATGGCGACGCGCAACTACACATCGTCAGATTACATTTGATTTAAAAAAAAATGTTTTACTAAATTATTTTGATCAATGGTGAGGTCACCCCCGATGTGATGAATCGTAAATAGTAATTGCTATTAGGTAATTCATATTATGGTTTCTGTCAGCTGAGAGTAAGCCAGCTAAATATGACCGATTGTGTTAGGTCACTCTTTCCTCAGTTAGCACTACAACTAACGTAGCAGGTGAGGGCCCTGGCGAAGTGGTGCCAGGAAAATATCCTCTCCCTCAACAAAATGAAGGAGCTGATCGGGACTTCAGGAAACAGTAGAGGGAGCACGCCCCATCCACATCGACGAGACCACAGTGGAGAAGGTGGAAAGCTTCAAGTTCCTCGGCGTACACATTACTGACAATCTGAAATGGTCCACCCACACAGATAGTGTGGTGAAGGCGGCGCAACAGCACCTCTTCAACCTCAGAAGGTGGAAGAAATTTGGTTTGGCCCCTAAGAGCCTCACAAACTTTTACAGATGCACAATTGAGAGCATCCTGTTGGGCTGTATCACTGCCTGGTATGCCAACTGCACCGCCCACAACCGCAGGGCTTTCCAAAGGGTGGAGCGGTCTGCCCAACGCATCACCGGGGGCAAACTACCTGCCCTCCAGGACACCTACAGCACCCGATGTCACAGGAAGGCCAAAAAGATCATCAAGGACATCAACCACCCGAGCCACGGCCTGTTCACCCATCTATCATCCAGAAGGCGAGGTCAGTACAGGTTAATCAAAGCTGGGACTGAGAGACTGAAAAACAGCTGTTATCTCAAGGCTATCAGACTGTTAAATAGCCATCACTAGCCTGCTACCACCAGGTTACTCAACTTTGCACCTTAGAGGCTGCTGCCCTATATACAAAGACATGGAATCACTGGCCACTTTAATAATGGAACTCTAGTCACTGTAATAATGTTGACATACTGCTTTACTCATCTCATATGTACAGTGGGGAGAACAAGTATTTGATACACTGCCGATTTTGCAGGTTTTCCTACTTACAAAGCATGTAGAGGTCTGTAATTTTTATCATAGGTACACTTCAACTGTGAGAGACGGAATCTAAAACAAAAATCCAGAAAATCACATTGTATGATTTTTAAATAATTAATTTGCATTTTATTGCATGACATAAGTATTTGATCACCTACCAACCAGTAAGAATTCCGGCTCTCACAGACCTGTTAGTTTTTCTTTAAGAAGCCCTCCTGTTCTCCACTCATTACCTGTATTAACTGCACCTGTTTGAACTCGTTACCTGTATAAAAGACACCTGTCCACACACTCAATCAAACAGATTCCAACCTCTCCACAATGGCCAAGACCAGAGAGCTGTGTAAGGACATCAGGGATAAAATTGTAGACCTGCACAAGGCTGGGATGGGCTACAGGACAATAGGCAAGCAGCTTGGTGAGAAGGAAACAACTGTTGGCGCAATTATTAGAAAATGGAAGAAGTTCAAGATGACGGTCAATCACCCTCGGTCTGGGGCTCCATGCAAGATCTCACCTCGTGGGGCATCAATGATCATGAGGAAGGTGAGGGATCAGCCCAGAACTACACGGCAGGACCTGGTCAATGACCTGAAGAGAGCTGGGACCACAGTCTCAAAGAAAACCATTAGTAACACACTACGTCGTCATGGATTAAAATCCTGCAGCGCACGCAAGGTCCCCCTGCTCAAGCAGGCGCATGTCCAGGCCCGTCTGAAGTTTGCCAATGACCATCTGGATGATCCAGAGGAGGAATGGGAGAAGGTCATGTGGTCTGATGATTCAAAAATAGAGCTTTTTGGTCTAAACTCCACTCGCCGTGTTTGGAGGAAGAAGAAGGATGAGTACAACCCCAAGAACACCATCCCAACCGTGAAGCATGGAGGTGGAAACATCATTCTTTGGGGATGCTTTTCTGCAAAGGGGACAGGACGACTGCACCGTATTGAGGGGAGGATGGATGGGGCCATGTATTGCGAGATCTTAGCCAACAACCTCCTTCCCTCAGTAAGAGCATTGATGATGGGTCGTGGCTGGGTCTTCCAGCATGACAACGACCCGAAACACACAGCCAGGGCAACTAAGGAGTGGCTCCGTAAGAAGTATCTCAAGGTCCTGGAGTGGCCTAGCCAGTCTCCAGACCTGAACCCAATAGAAAATCTTTGGAGGGAGCTGAAAGTCCGTATTGCCCAGCGACAGCCCCGAAACCTGAAGGATCTGGAGAAGGTCTGTATGGAGGAGTGGGCCAAAATCCCTGCTGCAGTGTGTGCAAACCTGGTCAAGAACTACAGGAAACGTATGATCTCTGTAATTGCAAACAAAGGATTCAGTACCAAATATTAAGTTCTGCTTTTCTGATGTATCAAATACTTATGTCTTGCAATAAAATGCTAATTAATTACTTAAAAATCATACAATGTGATTTTCGGGATTTTTGTTTTAGATTCCGTCTCTCACAGTTGAAGTGTACCTATGATAAAAATTACAGACCTCTACATGCTTTGTAAGTAGGAAAACCTGCAAAATCGGCAGTGTATCAAATACTTGTTCTCCCCACTGTATATAGCGTATTCTATTCTACTGTATTTTAGTCAATGCCACTCCGACATGGCTCATCCTAATATTTATACATTTCTTAATTGTGTGTATTGTTGCGAATTTTGAGATACTACTGCACTGTTGGAGCTAGGAAAACAAGCATTTTGCTACACCCGCAATAACATCTGCTAAAAATGTGCATGTGACTAATACATTTAGATTTTCCGGTTTTGATGAGAACTGTGTTATGCTGTCGCTACTTCTGTGAATGTCTGAATATTGCATTAACAATAAACTGCTCACATTGAGGGCATAACACTGTTTTTGTGCAAAATGTTTCTGCGAAAAAACTGCGGCCAGCTCAAACGCAGGTTTGAGTGTACGTTGCAGGGACCATTGCAGAATGATCACACCCATGTGTTCATACGTGTCAAAAGGTCAAGGCTGGGCTATAGATATTTGATCCAGCCAGTGGATTAATTTTCTTGCCACCAGCACGTGATATTATATTATATTAGCAAATATTCTAGTTCTAGTACGACTAGGTGACTGACGAGTGGACACGGCTAACATTATTTTGAAAGAGTGTTTTGGCTGACGGAAAACCGTGCAAACGGTAAGTAACAAATGTTACAAATTATGAATTTGATAGTCATTCAGGTTAAATATGTTGTTCTATCATAATTAGGTAACAACCGTTAGCTAGCTAGTCATTTTCTGAACTAATAACTCGGGCTGTGGTAACGTTAGCTAATATGGAAAGGGGGGATACCTAGTCAGTTGTACAACTGAATGCGTCTCCCGCATTTAACCCAACCCCTTAATCAACATCCACGTCATCGGCGACTGGGGAACAGTGGGTTAACTGCCTTGCACAGGGGCAGAATGACATATTCTTACCTTGTCAACTCGGAGATTCGATCCAGCAAACTTTTGGTTACTGGTCCAACCCGTCAGGCAGCCCCAAACGGTAGCCATGCAACACTAGCTTATTTGTATTTTGTATTTATTATTTATTATGCCAAAGCAGCAGCTACTCTTCCTGGGGTCCAGCAAAATTAAGTCAGTTTAAACAATTTTAAAAACATTACAATACATTCACAAATTTCACAACACACTGGGTGCCCTCAGGCCCATACTCCCCCCCCCCCCCCCACCACATATATACCGTACTAAATCCATGTGTATGTGTAGTGCCAATGTTATCGTGTGTGTGTGTGTGTGTGTGTGTGTGTGTGTGTGTGTGTGTGTGTGTGTGTGTGTGTGTGTGTGTGTGTGTGTGTGTGTGTGTGTGTGTGTGTGTTTTCGCGGAATATAACTAAATGTATGGTTTTTTCGACATTTGGTAGCTAGTTAAAGTTAGCTAGCTAGCTACCTTAGCTGGCTTAGTCTGACACGTCTCGGACATGGTTTCACTTATTAGCTAACGTTAGCTAAGTTAGCTGGCCAGCTAAGTTACCATAGCTAGATTTTACTTACTCTCCATCTGGGGTAATTTAACCAAAGGTATTTGGCAAGTTTGCATGGTGATTTATTGTGTTAGCCAATATTCCTGTACTGGTTTTCAATGGTTTCTGACATTGCAAGCATTAGTCAGACTTGTGAAGTTGAGGAGGATGGATGCAAATTCTGATAGCAAGCTAACTTTAGAGTTGACCTTGAATTTGATATAGCCAAGTTAGTCTAGCTATGTTTCTAACATTTATTTATTTCTGTACTTAAATGCAGAGGTCAAAGCCAAATCATGGACAGCTTTGGAACCTGGCCTCTTTAATTCCAAAGTTTGAGTGTAAGTAAAACTGAGAAATAAATTTTTTGAGAGTGGGGAGCTTTGGGGGGGGGGGGGGGGGGGAGAAAAACACTGACTTTCATTGCCCCTGAAAACAGCTCGGAAAATTCCCGAAATTGATGTCATGGCTTTAGAAGCTTCTGATAGGATAATTTACATAATTTGAGTCAAGTGGAGGTGTACCTGTGGATGTATTTCAAGGCCTACCTTCAACCTCAGTGCCTCTTTGCTTGACATCATGGAAAAATCAAAAGAAATCAGCCAAGACCTCACAAGACCTCCACAAGTCTGGTTCATCCTTGGGAGCAATTTCCAAATGCCTGAAGGTACCACGTTCATCTGTACAAATAATAGTACGCAAGTTTAAAGACCATGGGACAACGCAGCCGTCATACCGCTCAGGAAGGAGACGCGTTCTGTTTCCTAGAGATGAATGTACTTTGGTGGGAAAAGTGCAAATCAATCCCAGAACAACAGCAAAAGACCTTGTGAAGATGCTGGAGAAAACCGGTACAAAAGTATTTATAGCCACAGTAAAACGAGTCCTAAAACTTGAAAGGCAGCTCAGCAAGGAAGAAGCCACTGCTCCAAAACCGCCATAAAAAAGCCAGACTACGGTTTGCAACTGCACATGGGGACAAAGATCGTACTTTTGGAGAAATGTCCTCTGGTCTGATGAGACAAAAATGGAACTGTTTGGCCATAAGGACAATTGTTATATTTGGAGGAAAAAGGGGGAAGCTTGCAAGCCGAAGAACACCATCCCAACTGTGAAGCACGGGGGTGGCAGCATCATGTTGTGGGGGTGCTTTGCTGCAGGAGGGAATGGTGCACTTCACAAAATAGATGGCATCATGAGGCTGGAAAATGATGTGGATATTTTGAAGCAACATCTCAAGACATCAGTCAGGAAGTTAAAGCTTGGTCGCAAATGGGTCTTCCAAATGGACAATGACCCCAAGCATACTTCCAATGTTGTGGCAAAATAGCTTAAGGACAACAAAGTCAAGGTATTGGAGTGGCCATCACACAGCCCTGACCTCAATCCTATAGAAAATCTGTGGGCAGAACTGAAAAAGCGTGTGCGAGCAAGGAGGCCTAATGACTCCGTTACACCAGCTCTATTGAGGGAAGTTTGTGGAAGGCCATAACACACGTTTTTTCAACAACAGGTTATGGTCAATAATTTCAAAGGCTGCACTGAAATCTTTTTATTATCAATTTATTTCAACCAATCATCATAATTTGTGTCAGTGCAGTACATGTTGAGTGCTCTTCTCTATAAGCATAATGAAAGTCTGTTGTTAATTTGTTTAGAGAAATAGCATTGTATTTGGTCAAACACAATTACTTCCAACAGTTTGCTAAGAGCTGGCAGCAAGCTTATAGGTCTGCTTTAAAGAACCAGTGAAGGCTGATTTACCACTCTTAGGTAGCGGATTTACTGTGCCTTCCCTCCAGGCCTGAGGACAAATACTTTCCTCTATGGTCAGATTAAAGATATGACAGATACTTCCGTACCAGTCAACAGTTTGGACACAACTACCCATTCAAGGGTTTTTCTTTATTAATTATATTTTCTACATTGTTTAATGATAGTGAAAACATCAAAACTATGAAATATCACATTTGGAATCAAGTAGTAACCAAAAAAAGTGTTAACCAAATCAAAATATATTTTAGATTATTCAAAGAAGCCCCCCTTTGCCTTGATGACAGCTTTGCACACTCTTGGCATTCTCTCAACCAGCTTCATGAGGTAGTCACCTGGAATGCATTTCAATTAACAGGTGCGCATTATTTAAAGTTAATTTGTGGAATTGATTTCCTTCTTAATGCGTTTGAGCCAATCAGTTGTGTTGTGAAAAGGTGGGGGTGATATACAGAAGATAGCCATATTTGGTAAAAGACCAAGTCCATATTATGGCAAGAACAGCTCAAATAAGCAAAGAGAAATGACAGTCCATCATCAGTTTAAGACATGAAGGTCAGTCAATACGGAACATTTCAAGAACTTTGAAAGTTTCTTAAAGTGCAGTCGCGAAAACCAATCAAGCGCTATGATGAAACTGGCTTTCATGAGCACCGCCACAGGAAAGGAAGACCCAGAGTTACCTCTGCTGCAGAGGATAAGTTAATTAGAGTTAACTGCAACTCAGATTGCAGCTGAAATAAATGCTTCACAGAGTTCAAGTAACAGACACGTCAACATCAACTGTTCAGAGGAGACTGTGTGAATCAGGCCGTCATGGTCGAATTGCTGCAAAGAAACCACTACTAAAGGACACCAAGAAGAAGAGACTTGTTTCAAATCAAATCAAATTGTATTGGTCACATACACATGGTAAGCAGATGTTAATGCAAGTGTAGCGAAATGCTTGTGCTTCTAGTTCCGACAGTGCAGCAATATCTAACAAGTAATCTAATAATCCCACAACAACGACCAAATACACACACATCTAAGTAAAGGGATGGAATAATAATATGTACATATAAAGATATGGATGAGCAATGACCGAGTGGCATAGGCAAGATGCAATAGATGGTCTAAAATACAGAATATACAAATGGGATGAGTAATGCAAGATACATAAACATCATTATTGAAGTGGCATTAATAAAGTGACTAGATATCCATTTGTTACAGTGGCCATTGATTTCAAGTCTGTATGTAGGCAGCAGCCTCTCTGTTTTAGTGATGGCTGTTTAACAGTCTGATGGTCTTGAGACTGAAAAATAGCTTCTGTCTCTTGGTCCCAGCTTTGACGCACCTGTACTGATCTTGCCTTCTGGATGGTAGCGGGGTGAACAGGCAGTGGCTCAACTGGTTGCTGTCCTTGATGATCTTTTTGGCCTTCCTGTGACATTGGGTGCTGTAGGTGTCCTGGAGGGCAGGTAGTTTACTTTGGGTGATGTGCTGTGCAGACCGCACTACCCTCTGGAGAGCCCTGCAGTTGTGGGTGGTGCAGTTGCGGTACCAGGCGGTGATACAGCCCGACAGGATGCTCTCAATTGTGCATATGTAAAAGTTTGTGAGGGTTTTAGGTGACAAGACACATTTCTTCTGTCTCCTAAGGTTGAAGAGGTGCTATTGCGCCTTCTTCACCACAATGTCTGTGTGGGTGGACCATGTCCGTGATGTGTACGCTGAGGAACTTCAAACTTTATACCTTCTCCACTGCTATCCTGTCGATGTGGATAGGGGGGTGCTCCCTCTGCTGTTTCCTGGAGTCCACGATCGTCTCCTTTGTTTTGTTGATGTTGAGTGAGAGGTTGTTTTACCGACACCACACTATGAGTGCCCTCACCTCCTCCCGATAGGCTGTCTCGTCATTGTTGGTGATCAAGCCCACTACTGTTGTGTCGTCTGCAAACTTGATGATCGAGTTGAAGCGTGCATGGCCACGCAGTCATGGGTAAATAGGGAGTACAGGAGGGGGCTGAGCACGCACCCTTGTGGGCCCCAGTGTTGAGGATCAGCAAAGTGGAGATGTTGTTTACTACCTTCACCACCTGGGGGGGGGGCCGTCAAGAAGTCCAGGACCCAATCGCACAGGGCGGGGTTGAGACTCAGGGCCTTAAGCTTAACCTGTCTAGGACTGGGGAACACCTCGCCAACAGCCAATGAAATTGCAGGGCGTCAAATTCAATCAACAGAAATCTCATAATTCAAATTTCTCAAACATACAAGTATTAGACACCATTTTAAAGATACAATTCTTGTCAATCCAACCACAGTGTCCGATTTCAAAAAGGCTTTTCGGCGAAAGCAGAACATATCATTATGTTAGGTCAGCAACTAGTCACAGAAAGCATACAGCGATTTCCCAACCAAAGAGAGGAGTCACAAAAAGCAGAAATAGAGATAAAATGAATCACTAACCTTTGATATTCCTAATCAGATGACACTCCCGGGACAACATGTTACACAAAACATGTATGTTTTGTTCGATCAAGTTCATATTTATATCCAAAAACCTCAGTTTACATTTGGTTTTGCCTCCAAAACATCCCGTGAATTTGCACAGAGCCACATCAATTTACAGAAATAATCATAATAAACATTGATAAAAGATACAAGTGTTATTTACAGAATTAAACATATACTTCTCCTTAATGCAACCGCTGTGTGAGATTTAAAACGTTTGCCAACTTTTGGCAACATTTCATGGCACACTATTTAGTTTGCAGCAACAAATTCATTTTTGTACAGGCTGGCTTGGTGTGGATTTACAATCTGCAGTGTACAATTCTTTATAGAAGTGGGAGAAACTTTGATTAATTTTGGTTCTGATAGGAATTCCCCTGTTTTAGATTCAATAGTTGCTATATCAGCTAATTGATTATTACTGTGTAGCTTGGGGCGATTAACATGGAATTATTGGTTGAGTCTAACTCAATGGATGGTAAATTCTGCTATCTGTCTTATCAATAAATTAAGTTCTGTCTTGACTTTGGAAAAAGTAATCGCTACCTGGTCTGAATTTCTTATGTATCATTATGATTAACATATCATCATTATGATTATACGTTTCAATGCATGCCAACAGAACCGGAACCACGAGCTCGTTGTCTCCCATGGTTGACGTATGTCTGGAGTGGCGCAGGGCCTAGAGCTGACGGGACAGACTGAGGTATCCATTCAGCGGGGCTAAAGAAAGTGAAAGTGTAGACACAATGTCATGCACTCACTCACTGACACACACACACCGTTCAATGACTAACATCCATTCTCATTTAACAAACAAGAAAGGTGTCAAATTGGGAACTCCGATTAAAAATGCTGTATGTTCAGTTCAGAAACTATAATGGCCTCTTTTGTTAATTATGATTTGATTAATAACTGTCTTATAAACGGATATATACCATCTTATATCATAATATGATATAACACATGGCATCTCAACTCATAGTTCAATAAGTGCTCTCCAATTTCCCCAAATTCCACAGTGGGTAGAGCAAGACACAGTTGCGCTCGCTCAGAGATCTATGGAACTTCTAAAGCCGCAGCTAAAGAAATGTCATCTGTTTTTTTACCGAGGGCCAAGAGCAACACTGGGCCTCTCCCTGGGCCCTGCCACAGGGATCAATTCCCCTCGCTTGATGGAGAAATGGCAAAGTTTGTTGTTATTACTTTGAAGATTCCCGTGGTTTCCTCTTACTGCATTGGGTTTGTCCATGAGGGCCGCTGTGTGCATTAAAGACAGAGGGGGGAGGGAAGAAGGCAGAAATGTTTTGAGTATTTTTAGTTTCTCACTTCTCCTATTTTCTGCTTCCGTTGCGCAAGATGTTGAACAAGATGTGATCTGGGTTTTGAACACGGGTCGTCGGAGCGCCACAAGAATGTTGAGCTTAAGCCTAGGCAATAGTTGAGAGAGTAAATGCAAGTCTTCAGCTCCCAGACAAGGTTTAGAAACTGGACCAACTCTATTACAATTCATCCCCCCTCCACCAATGTTCTGTGCAAGATTCTGTGCGATGTCCATCGTGCGTTTACTGTGAACACTGAGACTGTACCCGCTTTAAGTTACAGTTTTAAGTTGTGTGTGGACTCGAGTCACATGACTTGGACTCGAGTCAGACTCGAGTCACAAATATGATGACTTGCAACTCGACTTTAACACCAATGACTCGTGACTTGACTTGGACTTGAGCCTTTTGACTCGAACTGACTTGATACCCTCCCCACGCCCAAATATTAAAAATGATGCTATTTAAAAAAGTGTGCAGCGCATCTACTCTTCAGCCAATCAAAATGTGCTAGCTGAGAAAAAGTTGCGCGTGGCAGTGCAGAGGAACGTCGTGCGTGAATTCCGACGGAGCCCTTGGAAAGATGATACCCCAAATTATAATTTTAGGATATAAAGACTACGCTGTAGTCAACAAAAAACGGATTGCAACTTGCAAAACATGCCGGAAAGAAAATTACAGACGGAGGCGACTGGTGTAACTTTGTTCGACATTTGAAGCTGCACAAAGAACGTTAAGTCGTTGCTAATATAGCCGACAGCTATATATTTTATTACTTGACTAGTGTAGCATGTAGGCTAACGTAACGTTAAATCAATGAGCCTCCACATAGTCAGTCACTGCGGGAATGTGATCATTGCACCCAAGATTGAGCTACAACTGGCAAGGCAGTTGGTAGCCTAAATCCTGCCTGATGTTACTGCTGTTCCTGAAACCATTGACATACGTTAGCCTACTGTAACCACACAGAGAGAGTGAGTGTGTGTGTGTGTTAAGGTTGGGCGATTGTGTACAAGCCTACATCGCCCGATTGTGCCCCATAGCGATCCTCGATAGTCGATCGATATGGGGGGAGGGGGTCTTTCTCATGGCTACCCATGTATTTCCATGGAAATCAAGTTTATTTGGCAAGTAATAAATATATATTTTTAAAGCATTCATGATTTGTGTAAATGTAATATACTAACTATTACTCTTGTTAAAAATATGAAATGGTACGACATTTGGTGAAGAGAACATTATGACTTGTTAAGGACTCGAAACTCAAAGTTTAGGACTTGATACTTGACTCGGACTTGCCTTTCTTGACTTGGGACTTCAGTGCTAAGACTTGAGACTTGACTCGGACTTGCCTGTCTTGACTTGGGACTTGACTTACCAGAGGCCTACCATCAAAAACAACGGAGAAAATGCATCCCATAACATTTTAACATAGAAATAGCTGTTCTATCATTCAGCCTACAGTAGCAGCCAATGTTCATTGTTGTGTTCAATGTAGCTCTACATTCCATGAGACTTTTGGAGGGAAAAAAACATTAATCTGTTTATCCACTTGTCCTTCAGACAACGAGGTGACTGAAAATGTTGTGTTTGATGCAAGAAACCACTTTACAAAATGAAATGCATTATTACCATTATTGCAGAGAATCAGACAAATCATGCTACCCTCTGCCTATTGGCTACTTAGCTTATTCAAGCCTGTCTCAAAATACATCACTGCAACTTTAAGAAGAAAAAAAGAAGCTCTTTACCTGACTCACTTTTCAAAGATGAAATGTACACGCTTTGTGCTCCTGTAAGAAGCAATAGCTCCCCAAATTATCTACAACTTGGCTAATAACTCAGTAACTAGCAAAGGATAGAAACAAGACAAGCGCATCTACTCACGACAGCTCAAGCTGTTAACACAGTCCAATTAAGAAAAAAATCTCTTGCATAGTTTGTTTTGTTTTTCGGTATGCTGCATTGAAAGTGGCTGATATTGCTTTGATTCGATCACAATTGCCAAAGTAAAGGGAAACGTTGATAGGGTTAACAGGGAAAACTCCAGAACGGTGGTCACCAACCTTTTCTGGGTCAAGATCACAGAGTCAAAATGCAAGCAGAGATCTATCGCTCAGATTTTTTTTACGTGACTTAAAAAAACATAAGCCTACGCAACATTAACCAATTAAAAACAGAACTGTAGCAATGAGGTTTGTGCAGTACGCTATAGGTCCAATACATTATCACCGCATGCTGGCTTTGCTTTCATTTCCCTGCCAGTGAATGCATTGTTGTTCGGGCAATTCAAAAAATTGAAATATTTCAAAATGGGCTATATGATCACACCGGTAATAGATCCGTTGTTGTATTACTTGTGAAGCACAGCTGAGTGAGCATACATTTAAATCATTTACTTTTTATTTAACTGGGCTGATGGTGCCTGCATCTGATGGTCAGTCTCAGCGGAGGGAGAGAACAGCTGACTGAAGGTCCCGCCTATCAACATCACTCCGCTCTCCCTTTCCTCCGCTGACCAAAAAAGGACATGGACTTCCAGCTGATTGCGAAATTTGAGTCGCACCTCATTATTTCTGCCTCATGCACAAATTAATGTTACTCCTGCGAACAGAGAAAGTGAAATATTCCTCCATATTAAAAAAGACCCAAGCCACTAATAATAACAACAATGCAAGCCTATAGATACACATACCATTCATTTCTGCTGCACTGCTTGTTGTAGCGCTGAGTGGAAATACAACACGCATTTTACGGCTTATGAAAGTGTTGAATAAAAAGTGTTGACAGTGATGAGTAAGAACTTAAACATGAACTCGCTCATAAAAACAGCATCTCTTTGCTGTATTCGTTGACAGTCTCACACCTAGTCATGGTTTTAAACGTTTTGAAATCTCACAGTATCATCTTTGGTGTAGCTTTCTTTTATGCCTGCTACATTACTGCAGACACGGTGATCTAAGCCATCCGATTGGCCAGGGGTAAGCCTATAGCGCACTTGATTTGCTCTCTGGGCTCACCGGGAAGGCAGTTTGTACCTTCAGACAGATGAAATGGTTCAAAATGGCAACAGTTTGTCTACCCGGAGCGCAGAGCAGCTGAATCAGGGGCACATACCACCAACAGTTTTTTACAGAATGTTTGTCGAGATCGACCGATTTGTGACCACTGCTCCAGAAAGTCTAGTGAAGTTCAATCTCGTGCATCTCTCTGTGGGCTGATATTTCTCTGTGGCAGTCCCGGGGGAGCTGCATGGCAGTTTCTGGGCTACTGCGCGCACACACACGCAGTTTAGAGGGAACATTGCCCTCCACCAATCTAGCCGCATCAACTCTAGCAGCAGATGGCAAATGATGGAATCCAAATCACTGCACCGATGTGTCAAACTGGGTTTGACACAGACTGCACACTACAAGACTGTGTTAGCTCACTGAGCCAAAGTCTTAGTGTTAGCGCTGGGAGCTAACACAAGTCTTAGGTCTCAGGCAATCACTCATGAAGCAAAAACCTCCACACACACACATAAAAGACACATACCCATTGCACCTCTGCTGCGTCCTCCACCTTGGGCAGCATCAGGGCTGGAGGCAGAACCTCGGCCTGCAGGATGACCTGTAGGTCAGCATTGGCCAGGCCGCTGGACACTGAGTTGACCCTCACACACTTCTCTGTCCTGCCCAGGTCCAGCTCTGCCAGCATCCTGGGGATGGTCTCCCTTGCCTCTGTCTTGAAAAGGAGACAAAACAAAGAAAATAGTCCATAATTACATAGAAGGATGGAGGACGCAGGGGAGAAGAGAGAGAGAGAGAGAGAGAGAGAGAGAGACAGAGAGAGAGAGAGACAGAGAGAGAGAGAGAGAGACAGAGAGAGAGAGAGACAGAGAGAGAGAGAGAGAGAGAGAGAGAGAGAGAGAGACAGAGAGAGAGAGAGACAGAGAGAGAGAGAGAGACAGAGAGAGAGAGAGAGAGAGACAGAGAGAGAGAGAGAGACAGAGAGAGTAATATGGATGAAGGAGAGAGTAGGAGAGATTGAGAAAGAAGGAGAGAGAGGGAGAGAGAGAAAGAGAGTAGCTGTCAGCTTTGCACCAGTCCAGCGTTAAGGGAATACGGCAAGATTTTGAGATTTAGGTCGTTTATCTACTTACCCAGAGTCGGAACTCATGGATATCATTTGTATGTCTCTGCGTGCAGTTTGGAGATTATTGAAGATAGCAAGCATATAGCGCAATTGCTGGAAGTCTCCCGGTACAGTATCCAGGTCCTCTCACATGCAGGTGAATAGACCTAACCAGGGGTTGAAACAAAAATGTTTTCCCATTCGTTTCGTTCTGAACAGAACAAGATTTTTTTTGTTCCATTCCACTGTTCCGACCAGCAAGATAAAGTTCTGAACCAGTTTGAACACCAAAAAAGTACTGGTTTATATTGTTTTTCTTCTGTTACTTTTTAAACCTCTGAAATCTTATTTTGTTTTACATTTAGCTTGACATTAAACTACAAATCATGCAGTGCGGATAGAGCAGCTTGCTATGGAGCGGGCAAGCTATAGCTCAATGAGTTGTTAAACATGCGTGATGGAAAAACGAGTGTAGGGCGTGAGATGTAAATTACATGTTGTGGGTGGGGAGAGAGCGAGAAGGAAGAGGCATGGCTTGAAGCTCTGGGCATCTTGTGATGACATATATTATCTGAATTAGGCCTGAATGGAGGAACTTTGAATGTCTTTGAACTTCAGAGTTGGCTTAACGTTGGACCAGAGAAGCTCGCAAGCTAACAACCTTGTGTGTGCAGAGCGGCACCAAAATTAAAAACATCTTACCTTTTCGTAGCTAATAAATTCATTGTGAAATGTGATAACTACAGCATTCCTAGTATCCCCAACAAGCATTGAAAAAGTTAAACCATTATACTCCAATTAAAAATCTCTCTCCTTATCTTCTGAATCACACTTGTAATGTCAGTAGGCTAGAGCTATGCTTCGTTGGGGGAGGGGCAGGTAGTCTACACTGCAAAAAATTTCAGCTGGTAGGCAGGCACTGGAAGTAGTTCCTGATTGACAGAGGGAGGGCTTTGCCTAGGCGGTTTATTGCGTTTTTGTGGGACTGTAAAAAGATGCCCAAAATGTAAAAGACCGTTATTAACCGGTTTCCATGCTTTTAAAATAATGATTCTGTTCCCGGAACAGTATAGATCACTTTCGTTCCTGGTTATGATTCTGTTCCTTGAAAAATGTCGTTCTTTTCCGGTTTTCGGTTCTGTTGCTTGAACCGGGTCCAACCCCTGCTTCTAATTACTCCAAAACTGGGTGGTTGGTCATTTATAGTCGTACAAAGCTAAACATAGCAATCAATATTTTCCCCAAAAAATTATTTCACTGATAATATTAAGATTCTATCCACTTCCTCAGTCTTTCCCCATTGTCGCAAAGAAATGTATAGAGATCGCAATTTTGTATCCGTCCCATTATGGTGTCTGTGAGCGCAGGGGTAGATGTTGTGATGACCAAATTACCTACCACCAAGTTTTGGAGTAGTTAGAAAGTCTATTCCCCTGCTAATGAGAGTAGCTAGCTCCCGGGAGACTTCCAGCAATTGCACTACGATAACGATATGCTAATAATAATAATGGTATCCATGACTTCGTTTGACTCTGGGTAGATAAAGTAGATAAACAAACGAAATTGAGAAATCGTGCAATATCCCTTTAAAGCTTGACCAGGGTTGGGGATTTTGTGGTCAAATCCATGTCCTGGATGTGTACCACATTGCTCGGCCTAAAACTACATATGAAATGGTTTTCTATAGTATTGAATAAGTGAAAGCAGGTATTTTATCAACAGACCACAGATAATAATGGGAGAGTGTTGGGTAAAAACACAAAGATGAATCCTATAATGACAAGTCGCAATAGACACTCAGATATTTATCAATGTCAGTTCTACCCTATTTCCCAACATAAAAGCTGTATATGCAGTCTAATCACGTTCACCAGACACTTCCGCCCAAATGAGCAAAGAGTCTGGTGGACCAACACGGCAAACTTGGCCTTTGTTAGCCAATAGAAAGATCGAGAGCATAGGCAATGAAGGGGTTTGATTCATCTGGTCCGGGCGAAGGCAGGGAGGGAGGAGCGTCCTCCTCAAATCGAACAGTAATCTGCACTGCTCGGTCATGTTGTCAACAAGGCAGCATGGTGCATCGCCCAGAAACATACAACCCTTTCTGTATAAAATACATTTTGGAATTTTCAATCTAGTTTTCATTGGTAGGGCAGATAGTGTTATCATAAGCAATCACTTTTGCATGGGAAAACAGAATCCTACTCATTACTAAACGTGCTTAATTACATCACTTTTGTTTTGAGCCAACTTCGCCGTCGGACAGAGCGGGGCACCTGGCTCATGCCTGGGAGGCAGCTCGGTTCATAATCGAATGCAATCAACTTTCAGCCCGTGCAAAAAACGCTTACAATGGCGCCCGGGTGAGATTATTCGAACCCCCTCCCTGGCTTAATCTACCAGCCAATCATCTCCCACAACACCTTCCCCCTAACCCGTATGTGTATTCCATACAGTTCTTGCCTCCACTTGGAAACACACCTCACAGTTGTGTGATTTGCTCAAATTAAATGACAAATACTTTACTCAGTAAGGTCACTCCCACTAAGGCCAACTTGAATCATTGATATCCAACACTAGCCTTGGGATGAGGTAATATGCAGCCTGCATTTCACAAAGATAACACAATAACAAAACTAATTTGGGTAAACTGCACTCCGATTTTTATTTGAGACTGTTTTATAGAAAACACATGGACCATTAAACAACATAACGGCTATTGTGAATAGATAGAAAAGGTTTCATGAAGTATCTGCCTCTGTTTTCAGAGTATTACATCAATCTAGAGAAAATGTCGTGAACTCATCAAGAGATATCGGTCTCCCAAAAGAGGGTTGTGACACTTACGCAACGAGGTACGGCTCACTCTTCATAAATTAGGGTTCAAAAGGCTTTCCTGGTGAAGTCAAGTGATCAGGAAAACTCAGGACCCTAATGATAAGCCTGCACAGCACAGCACACATTGACAGCCTCTCCAGTCCCTTATGAAGTCCCCAAACAAGCAGAGCCATTGTGAAGGGAGGATAAGGAAGAGGGAGGAGAAATGAAAGAGAAATCACCAGTCCATACACCTATCTGTAACACAGATATAGCCTGCAGATTCAAACCAGATGGAGGGAGGGAGAGATGGATGGATGGAGGGGGGCAGAGTTGGAAGGCTTTCTGGGAGAAATGTGTTGTAAAATAAGCAACATGAGGAAATGACGGCTTAGGACTTGTCAGGTCAGAGGCGGGGGACTGTGTGTGTGTGTGTGTGTGTGTGTGTGTGTGTGTGTGTGTGTGTGTGTGTGTGTGTGGGTGTGTGTGTGTGTGTGTGTGTGTGTGTGTGTGCTTGTGTGGATAAGAGAGGTGGTCATTAGCTAGCCTTCTGTGCCTGTCAGATAGAGTGATGACCCTGTTCAATAGACAGATGAAGAGAAGAAGGGGTTATGAGGGGAGAGAGAAACTTGAATGAGCACCTTAGGCCAGGTCAACCTGGTTTCAGAAACTGTACATACATGCTGACACACACAAACACACACTCAAGCACAAAGCCCAACCGTTCTAACCCCACACCAACTATGGGCACTCTGCGGTAGGGTATTGGATAGGACTGTTGGTTCCTAATGGTGTGTACGGGTCTGCGTCTCCGTTTGACCACTGCTGACCTGCTACTCTACCCACTTCACTATGAGATGTTCACCTCAGAAGGGCCTACTCGCTATCTCTATCTTTACTTGTCCGACGTCACACACACACACACTGCGGTCGGTCTGTGTGTGTGAGAGACTGTGACTAAGGCGTATTCCAGGCTAAGACTGGGAGATCACAGTGCACCCCTTCTCAACTGATGTAATCATCCATCATATCTCAGCCAAGACGTCAGAATACTGGCAGACGTCCCCTCAAACAGAGACCAGATGACTCCTATGAAATCAGTGCCAACTTTAAAAAAATATACTTTGCTAAAGCATTTCATTAACTTAACAATTCATATTAAAAAGTGATGATGATACTCAGAACCGCTTGTACACAGTTCTAGTCACACACACACACACACACACACACACACACACACACACACACACACACACACACACACACACACACACACACACACACACACACACACACACACACACACACACACACAGCGAGAGAGACAGTGAGACATGCACATGCAGACAAACGCACACAGACAGAAACACAGAGAAACAAAGTACCAGTCAAATAGTTTATATTTGCGATTCTTCAAAGTAGCCACCCTTTCCCTTGATTACAGCTTTGCACACTCTTGTCATTCTCTCAACCACCTTCACCTGGAATGATTTTCCAACACTCTTAAAGGAGTTCCCACATATTCTGAGCACTTGATGGCTGCTTTTCCTTCACTCTGCGATCCAACTCATCCCAAACAATCTCAATTGGGTTGAGGTCGGGTGATTGTGGAGGCCAGGTCATCTGACACAGAACTCCATAACTCTCCTTCTTGGTCAAATAGCCCTTACACAGCATGGAGGTGTGTTGGGTCATTGTCCTGTTGAAAAACAAATGATAGTGAGACTAAGCTCAAACCAGACGGGATGGCGTATCGCTGCAGAATGCTGTGGTAGCCATGCTGGTTAAGTGTGCCTTGAATTCTAGATAAATCACAGACAGTGTCACCAGCAAAGCACCCCCACACCATCACACCTCCTCCTCCACGCTTCACGGTGGGAACCACACAGTAGGTGAACGGAGTACATCCGTTCACCTACTCTGCGTCTCACAAAGACACGGCGGTTGGAACCAAAAATCTCAAATTTGAACTCATCAGACCAAAGGACAGATTTCCACTGGTCTAATGTCCATTGCTCATGTTTCTAAGTCCAAGCAAGTCTCTTATTATTATCGGTGTCCTTTAGTAGTGATTTCTTTGCAGCAATTCGACAATGAAGGCCTGATTCACGCAGTCTCCTCTGAACAGTTGATGTTGACATGCGTCTGTTACTTTAACTCTGTGAAGCATTTATTTCAGCTGCAATCTGAGTTGCAGTTAACTCTAATTAACTTATCCTCTGCAGCAGAGCTAACTCTGGATCTTCCTTTCCTGTGGTGTTCCTCATGAGAGCCAGTTTCATCATATCGCTTGATGGTTTTTGCGACTGCACTGGAGAAACCGGATTGACTGACCTTCTTGTCTTAAAGTAATGACGGACTGTCGTTTCTCTTTGCTTATTTGAGTTGTTCTTGGCATAAAAGCAGCAAACAAAGAAGAAAGGCTTTTGAAAAAGTAACAATTTTTCATAAAATTATACCGTTTTCTTAGCTAGCTAAGTTGTTTACCTGTTGCTAGGCAGTTGCTAGGGACATTCCTGAAAGAAGCTAGCTAGCTAACAAGGAGTGTCTAGTTGGCAGAAGAGAAGAAGGGACAAAGAAGGGACAAAGTGGGACAAAATAAGGACAGAAGAAAAGGGAAAGGGGACATTAAGGTGAAGCAGTCCTCTAAAGACACAAAAGACAATAATACAAGAAACAACACTTCTATTGCCTCTCCCTCTACGATACGCACTCCCGGTTTGGTTTGGAGCGAGTAGTTGTATTCCGCTTTGCTCTACAGGTAGTATTACAGGTAGTATTACATTTCATTTCATTACAGTACAACAGTTTGATTTGTTTGATCTTAGCTGGCTACATAGCCGTCTTTGTATCCAAGATAATTGTGTAGTCTAGAGTAATTGTCGAGGTTACCTAGCCAGTTAGAGGTTACCTAGCCAGCTACACTTTCAAACAAAGTCAACAACGCAGCCACTGCTAGCTAGCCTATTTCACCAGCCAGCAGTACTATATCATTTTAGTCAATAAGATTTTTTGCAACGTAAGCTTAACTTTCTGAACATTCGAGACGTGTAGTCCACTTGTCATTCCAATCTCCTTTGCATTAGCGTAGCCTCTTCTGTAGCCTGTCAACTATGTGTCTGTCTATCCCTGTTCTCTCCTCTCTGCACAGACCATACAAACGCTTCACAACGCGTGGCCGCTGCTACTCTAACCTGGTGGTCCCAGCGCGCACGACCCACGTGGAGTTCCAGGTCTCAGGCAGCCTCTGGAACTGCCGATCTGCGGCCAACAAGGCAGAGTTCATCTCAGCCTATGCTTCCCTCCAGTCCCTCGACTTCTTGGCACTGACGGAAACATGGATTACCACTGATAACACTGCTACTCCTACTGCTCTCTCCTCGTCTGCCCACGTGTTCTCGCATACCCCGAGAGCTTCTGGTCAGCGGGGTGGTGGCACTGGGATCCTCATCTCTCCCAAGTGGACATTCTCTCTTTCTCCCCTGACCCATCTGTCTATCGCCTCCTTTGAATTCCATGCTGTCACAGTTACCAGCCCTTTCAAGCTTAACATCCTTATCATTTATCGCCCTCCAGGTTCCCTTGGAGAGTTCATCAATGAGCTTGACGCCCTGATAAGTTCCTTTCCTGAGGATGGCTCACCTCTCACAGTTCTGGGTGACTTTAACCTCCCCACGTCTACCTTTGACTCATTCCTCTCTGCCTCCTTCTTTCCACTCCTCTCCTCTTTTGACCTCACCCTCTCACCTTCCCCCCCTACTCACAAGGCAGGCAATACGCTTGACCTCATCTTTACTAGATGCTGTTCTTCCACTAATCTCATTGCAACTCCCCTCCAAGTCTCCGACCACTACCTTGTATCCTTTTCCCTCTCGCTCTCATCCAACACTTCCCACACTGCCCCTACTCGGATGGTATCGCGCCGTCCCAACCTTCGCTCTCTCTCCCCCGCTACTCTCTCCTCTTCCATCCTATCATCTCTTCCCTCTGCTCAAACCTTCTCCAACCTATCTCCTGATTCTGCCTCCTCAACCCTCCTCTCCTCCCTTTCTGCATCCTTTGACTCTCTATGTCCCCTATCCTCCAGGCCGGCTCGGTCCTCCCCTCCTGCTCCGTGGCTCGACGACTCATTGCGAGCTCACAGAACAGGGCTCCGGGCAGCCGAGCGGAAATGGAGGAAAACTCGCCTCCCTGCGGACCTGGCATCCTTTCACTCCCTCCTCTCTACATTCTCCTCTTCTGTCTCTGCTGCTAAAGCCAATTTCTACCACTCTAAATTCCAAGCATCTGCCTCTAACCCTAGGAAGCTCTTTGCCACCTTCTCCTCCCTCCTGAATCCTCCTCCCCCTCCTTCCCCCTCCTCCCTCTCTGCTGATGACTTCGTCAACCATTTTGAAAAGAAGGTCGACGACATCCGATCCTCGTTTGCTAAGTCAAACGACACCGCTGGTTCTGCTCACACTGCCCTACCCTGTGCTTTGACCTCTTTCTCCCCTCTCTCTCCAGATGAAATCTCGCGTCTTGTGACGGCCGGCCGCCCAACAACCTGCCCGCTTGACCCTATCCCCTCCTCTCTTCTCCAGACCATTTCCGGAGACCTTCTCCCTTACCTCACCTCGCTCATCAACTCATCCTTGACCGCTGGCTACGTCCCTTCCGTCTTCAAGAGAGCGAGAGTTGCACCCCTTCTGAAAAAACCTACACTCGATCCCTCCGATGTCAACAACTACAGACCAGTATCCCTTCTTTCTTTTCTCTCCAAAACTCTTGAACGTGCCGTCCTTGGCCAGCTCTCCTGCTATCTCTCTCAGAATGACCTTCTTGATCCAAATCAGTCAGGTTTCAAGACTAGTCATTCAACTGAGACTGCTCTTCTCTGTGTCACGGAGGCGCTCCGCTCCGCACTGCTAAAGCTAACTCTCTCTCCTCTGCTCTCATCCTTCTAGACCTATCGGCTGCCTTTGATACTGTGAACCATCAGATCCTCCTCTCCACCCTCTCCGAGCTGGGCATCTCCGGCGCGGCCCACGCTTGGATTGCGTCCTACCTGACAGGTTGCTCCTACCAGGTGGCGTGGCGAGAATCTGTCTCCGCACCACGTGCTCTCACCACTGGTGTCCCCCAGGGCTCTGTTCTAGGCCCTCTCCTATTCTCGCTATACACCAAGTCACTTGGCTCTGTAATATCCTCACATGGTCTCTCCTATCATTGCTATGCAGACGACACACAATTAATCTTCTCCTTTCCCCCCTCTGATAACCAGGTGGTGAATCGCATCTCTGCATGTCTGGCAGACATATCAGTGTGGATGACGGATCACCACCTCAAGCTGAACCTCGGCAAGACGGAGCTGCTCTTCCTCCCGGGGAAGGACTGCCCGTTCCATGATCTCGCCATCACGGTTGACAACTCCATTGTGTCCTCCTCCCAGAGTGCTAAGAACCTTGGCGTGATCCTGGACAACACCCTGTCGTTCTCAACTAACATCAAGGCGGTGACCCGTTCCTGTAGGTTCATGCTCTACAACATTCGCAGAGTACGACCCTGCCTCACGCAGGAAGCGGCGCAGGTCCTAATCCAGGCACTTGTCATCTCCCGTCTGGATTACTGCAACTCGCTGTTGGCTGGGCTCCCTGCCTGTGCCATTAAACCCCTACAACTCATCCAGAACGCCGCAGCCCGTCTGGTGTTCAACTTTCCCAAGTTCTCTCACGTCACCCCGCTCCTCCGCTCTCTCCACTGGCTTCCAGTTGAAGCTCGCATCCGTTACAAGACCATGGTGCTTGCCTACGGAGCTGTGAGGGGAACGGCACCTCCGTACCTTCAGGCTCTGATCAGGCCCTACACCCAAACAAGGGCACTGCGTTCATCCACCTCTGGCCTGCTCGCCTCCCTACCTCTGAGGAAGTACAGTTCCCGCTCAGCCCAGTCAAAACTGTTCGCTGCTCTGGCACCCCAATGGTGGAACAAACTCCCTCACGACGCCAGGTCAGCGGAGTCAATCACCACCTTCCGGAGACACCTGAAACCCCACCTCTTTAAGGAATACCTAGGATAGGATAAAGTAATCCTTCTAACCCCCCCCCCCCCCTTAAAAGAGTTCCACTGGATATCATAAGGTGAATGCACCAATTTGTAAGTCGCTCTGGATAAGAGCGTCTGCTAAATGACTTAAATGTAAATGTAAATGTAATAAAATAGACTAGCTCTTTTACCAAATAGGGCTGTCTTCTGTATACCACCCCTACCTTGTCACAACAGAACTGATTGGCTCAAACGCATTAAGAAGGAAAGATATTCCACATATTCCACCTGTTAATTGAAATTCATTCCAGGTGACTACCTCATGAAGCTGGTTAAGAGAATGCCAAGAGTGTGCAAAGCTGTCATCAAGACAAAGGATGGCTACTTTGAAAAAAATCTAATATAAAAATCTATTTGGATTTGTTTAACACTTTTTACTTCCTGATTCCACGTGTTATTTGATAGTGTTGAGGTTTTCCCTATTATTCTACAATGTAGAAAAGAGTAAAAATAAAGAAAAGCCCTGGAAAGTAGGTGTGTCTAAACTTTTGACTGGTAGTGAACAGAGACATCCACTCAGACACAGACTGAGACACACGTCAGCCAGAGAGAAATGGAGACATGAACTGCTGTCTCAGCCTCCCTGCCTAGTGATGCAGAGACACTCCTGACCAAACAAAATGAATAGCCACTAGTAAATCAGTCCATCATCAGAAAGCCTCGTTTATAACATTCTCTGATAAAACGCAGACAGGAGATGGGTGAGCGTCTCCAGTGGCCAAGTTCAAGGCTGATATACTGCCGGGCGGTGTGGATAAAACCACTTTCATGTAACAAGAGAAGCAGACGGTCTTTCTTTTCTGTACTTTTGTGGCTTTGAGACGGTGCATTACTTCTGAAACAGAGACGCTTGGCTGGCAGGCAAAAGGAGCTCAGTGGACACACAGGAACACCCCCCCCCCCCCCCACACACACACACCGACCTTACATACCCCCCACACTTCTCTCCTCCATTCCTTTTCTCTCTTTCTTTCTTTTTTGCAAATTGACAGAGGGAACATTCCTGTGGACATGTTCTCTTCTGTGAGCGCCGGTAACTCTGAGCTTGAATAAAGCACTTTGAAACAGGACATCTTTTATATTAATGGACGGCCATCCAACAAGTTTCTTCAAAGCCCCCTCCCCAATCGCCTAGCCTCCCACCGGGTGCTCGCACCAAAACCTCAGCTCTAACTCCTCCTCTGAGTCCCTCCATCATCCTCATCATTAGAGGCTGACGCACACGCAGGCAGGCCGGAGACACACACACACACACAAACACAGATTAGCTTTTTAAGTGTATAACACCTGACCTTTCTATGCGAGAGGGCAGCTCTAACACACACACACAAAGTGTCCTACAGAGTGGTGTGTACGCTACACAGTATGGATGAATATCGCTTTACACACATCACACAAGCCTGAAGACAGACAGGCATGCCCTACAGTCTTCACCTCCTAGGCTGCATCAGTCTCTACTATATACAGTATATTTTATTGTATCACTCAATATAAAATTGATCTCAATACATTGTTTGTTATAGACTGAAAACAGGGTTGAGTTGGGAGTTGGTGCAAAAATTCAGAAAAAATGATTATGTTTGAGATATCTGGCAACTGTAATATTAAATAAGCTCGACACTGTTGCAAGAAGATTGAAAAGGCATAAATGTTGGCATAAATGTTGTTCTCTCATGAATACTTATATTATATTTAGTTAGAGTTAGAGTAACAGGCAATGAAGAAATGTCTGAAAATAGAATTCTAAATACAGGTGTATTTAATTACTTTCTAAAATGAATGGATTCACATACAAGGCATAAACTTAACTTAAAAGCATTAACAAGCATTATTCTAACCATGCCCCAAAAGCCCGTGGGGTGGGGGGAAGAGAAAGAAAGAAAGAAAGAGAAAGAGAGAAAGAAAGAAAGAAAGAACAAAAATCTCAACACAGTAGTTCAGGAACAAATAAGAGAAATAGCAATGAATCGTAGGCCCTTTTGTATGCTAATGAGTTGTTAGGATACAAAACCTGAGTTGTTGACCAATAGCATTACTGTAAAGTTAACCTCCAATCAGATATCAGACCTACATGATGTAACCGCTGCTTCTCAGAGGCGTAACAATGGGGATTGGCAAAACCAACACAGAGAATGCTGAATTCATAAGACAACACAGAGTAAATTCTTGTATACAGTTGATAAGAAAAAGAATTTTGGGGCTGACCTACGTACACAGGCATCTGGAAGTGTAGAGAGCTACTGTAGTTGCTGTATTGTGTGTCTGTGCAAATGTGTTTATGTGTATGTGTGTGTGTGTGTGTATGAAGTTGAACGTGTGTGTGTGTGTGTGTGCACTTGTGTGTGAACAAAGCCACGAGTCATCCTGTACATCGTAGTTTTTTTCTCTCCTGAGGCCTGGCATTTTGTTTCCTGCTGTGACGACCCGCAATGCCATTTAAAATGAGCTCAGGTGAAGGACAGCCTGCCTTTGTGTGTGTGTGTGTGTGTGTGTGTGTGTGTGTGTGTGTGTGTGTGTGTGTGTGTGTGTGTGTGTGTGTGTGTGTGTGTGTGTGTGTGTGTGTGTGTGTGTGTGTGTGTGTGTGTGTGTGTGTATACAGTGCCTTCGTTAAGTATTCAGATCCCTTGATTTTTTCCAAGTTACAGCCTTATTCTAAAATGGATTAAAAAAATTTTTTGTCAGCAATCTACACACAATACCCCATAATGACAAAGCGAAAACAGGTTTTTAGAAATGTTTGCAAATGTATTAAAAATAGTATTCAGTATTCAGACCCTTTGCTATGAGACTCGAAGTTGAGCTCAGGTGCATCCTGTTTCAGTTGATAATCTGATGTTTCTACAACTTCTACAACAATCAAACAAGCTAAGCGTCAGTATAGAGACAAAGTAGAGTCACAATTCAACGGCTCAGACACGAGAGGTATGTGGCAGGGTCTACAATCAATCACGGACTACAAAAAGAAAACCAGCCCCGTCGCGGACCACAATGTCCTGCTCCCAAACAAACTAAACAACTTCTTTGCTCACTTTGAGGACAATACAGTGCCAACGACACGGTCCGCTACCAAAACCTGCGGGCTCTCCTTCACCGCAGCCAATGTGAGTAAAGAATTTAAACGTGTTAACCCTCGCAAGGCTGCCGGCCCAGACGGCATCCCAAGCCGCGTCCTCAGAGCATGCGCAGACCAGCTGGCTGGTGTGTTTACGGACATATTCAATCAATCCTTATCCCAGTCTGCTGTTCCCACATGCTTCAAGAGGGCCACCATTGTTCCAGTTCCCAAGAAAGCTAAGGTAACTGAGCTAAATGACTATCGCCCCGTAGCACTCACCTCTGTCATCATGAAGTGCTTTGAGAGACTAGTCAAGGATCATATCACCTCCACCCTACCTGACACCCTAGACCCACTCCAATTTGCTTACCGCCCCAATAGGTCCACAGACGACGCAATCACACTGCACACTGCCCTTACCCATCTGGACAAGAGGAATACCTATGTAAGAATGCTGTTCATCGACTACAGCTCAGCATTTAACACCATAGTACCCTCCAAACTCGTCATTAAGCTGGAGACCCTGGGTCTCGACTCCGCCCTGTGCAACTGGGCCCTGGACTTCCTGACAGGCCGCCCCCCAGGTGGTGAGGGTAGGAAACAACATCTCCACCCCACTGATCCTCAACACTGGGGCCCCACAAGGGTGCGTTCTCAGCCCTCTCCTATACTCCCTGTTCACCCATGACTGCGTGGCCATAAAGTCATGGGTGAACAGCTCAATCATCAAGTTTGCAGACGACACTGCAGTGGTAAGCTTGATTACCAACAACGACAAGACAGCCTACTGGGAGGAGGTGAGGGCCCTCGGAGTGTGGTGTCAGGAAAATAACCTCTCACTCAACGTCAACAAAACAAAGGAGATGATCGTGGACTTCAGGAAACAGCAGAGGGAGCACCCCCCTATCCACATCGATGGGACAGTAGTGGAGAAGGTGGAAAGTTTTAAGATCCTTGGCGTACACATCACGGACAAACTGAAATGGTCCACCCACACAGACAGCGTGGTGACAGCGCCTCTTCAACCTCAGGAGGCTGAAGAAATTTGGCATGTCACCAAAAACACTCACAAACTTTTACAGATGCACAATCGAGAGCTTCCTGTCGGGCTGTATCACTGCCTGGTACGACAACTGCTCCGCCCACAACTGTAAGGCTCTCCAGAGGGTGATGAGGTCTGCACAACGCATCACCGGGTGCAAAGTACCTGCTCTCCAGGACACCTACACCACCCGATGTCACAGGAAGGCCTAAAAGATCATCAAGGACAACAAACACCCGAGCCACAGCCTGTTCACCCCGCTATCATCCAGAAGGCGAGGTCAGTACAGGTGCATCAAAGCTGGGACCGAGAGACTGAAAAACAGCTTTTATCTCAAGGCAATTAGACTGTTAAACAGCCATCACTAACATTGAGTGGCTGCTGCCAACATACTGACTCAATCTCTAGCCAATTTAATAATAAAAAAATGGATGTAATAAATGTATCACTAGTCACTTTAAACTATGCCACTTTATATAATGTTAACATACCCTACACTACTCCTCTCATATGTGTATACTGTACTCTATACCATCTACTGCATCTTGCCTATGCCGTTCAGCCATCGCTCATCCATATATATTTTTACGTACATATTCTTATTCATTCCTTTACACTTGTGTGTATAAGGTAGTTGTTGTGAAATTGTTAGATTACTTGTTAGATATTACTGCACGGTCGGAACTAGAAGCACAAGCATTTCGCTACACTCGCATTAACATCGGCTAACCATGTGTATGTGACCAATAACATTTGAATTGATTTTATTTTATTGGAGTCCACCTGTGCTAAAATCAATTGATTGGACATGATTTTCTGTCTATATAAGGTTCTACAGTTGGCAGTGCATGTCAGAGCAAAAACCAAGCCATGAGGTCAAAGGAATTGTCCGTAGAGCTCAGAGACAGGATTATGTCGAGGCACAGATCTGGGGAAGGGTATCAAAACATTTCTGCAGCATTGAAGGTCCCCAAGAAGACAGTGGCCTTCATCATTCTTAAATGGAAGAAGTTTGGAACCACCGAGACTCTTCCTAGAGCTGGCCACCGGGCTAAACTGAGCAATCGGGGGAGAAGGGCCTTGGTCAGGGAGGTGACCAAGAAACCGATGGTCACTCTGACAGAACTCTACAGTACTTCTGTGGAGATGGGAGAACCTTCCAGAAGGACAACCATCTCTGCAGAACACCAATCAGGCCTTTATGGTAGAGATGTCAAAGGTGCTTCAATAAAGTACTGAATACTTACAGTACCAGTCAAAAGTTTGGAAACACCTAATTCAAAGTTTTTTCTTTATTGTTACTATTTCCTACTTTTTAGAATAATAGTGAAGACATCAAAACTATGATATAACACATATGGAATCATGTAGTAATCCACAAATTGTTAAACAAATTAAACAAAACCGCCCTTTGCCTTCATGACAGCTTTGCACACTCTTGGCATTCTTTCAACCAGCTTCATGAGGTAGTCACCTGAGATGCTTTTCCAACAATCTTAAAAGGAGTTGCTGAGCACTTGTTGGCTGCTTTTCCTTCACTCTGTGGTCCAACTTATCCCAAACCATCTCAATTGGGTTGAGGTTGGGTGATTGTGGAGGCCAGGTCATCTAATGCAGCACTCCATCATTCTCCTTCTTGGTCAAATAGCCCTTACACAGCCTGGAGGTGTTTTGGGTCATTGTCCTGATGAATAACAAATGATAGTCCCACTAAGTGCAAACCAGATGGGATGGCGTATCGCTACAGAATGCTGTGGTAGCCATGCTGGTTAAGTGTGCCTTGAATTCTAAATAAATCACTGACAGTGTCACCAGCAAAGCACCCCCACACCTTCACACCTCCTCCTCCGTGCTTCACGGTGAGAACCACACATGTAGAGATCATCCGTTCCCCTACTCTGCATCTCACAAAGACAAACAAAAAATCTCAAATTTGGACACAGACTAAAGGACAGATTTCCACTGGTCTAATGTCCATTGCTCGTGTTTCTTGACCCAAGCAAGTCTCTTATTCTTATTGATGTCTTTTAGTAGTGACGCAGTCTCTTCTGAACAGTTGATGTTGACATGCGTCTGTTACTTGAACTCTGTGAAGCATTTATTTGGGCTGCAATCTGAGGTGCAGTTCTGTATTTGTATTTATTATGGATCTCCATTACTCTTCCTGGGGTCCAGCAAATTTAAGGCAGTTTATTCAATTTTAAAATGGACTATTTCTGGCTGGTAACTCTAATGAACTTATCCTCTGCAGCAGAGGAAACTCTGGGTCTTCCTTTCCTGTGGCGGTCCTCATGAGAGCCAGTTTCATCATAGCACCTGATGGTTTTTGCGATTAGGATTTTCGGATTGACTGATCATGTCTTAAAGTAATGATGGGACTGTCGTTTCTCTTTGCTTACTTGAGCTGTTCTTGCCATAATATGGACTTGCTCTTTTACCAAATAGGGCTATCTTCTGTATTTTTTTTATTTTACCTTTATTTAACTTCTTATGGATAGGGGGCAGCATTTTCACATTTGGATGAAAAGTGCGCCCAGAGTAAACGGCCTCCTACTCAGTCCCAGATGCTAATATATGCATAATATTATTAGTATTGGATAGAAAACACTCTGAAGTTTCCAAAACTGTTTGAATGATGTCTGTGACAATAACATAACTTATTTGGCAGGCAAAACCCCGAGGACAAACCATTCAGATTTTTTTTTTTTTAGGTCACTCTCTTTTCAATGAATTTTCATTGGGAATCCAGATTTCTAACGGACCTTTCTGCAGTTCCTATCGCTTCCACTGGATGTCAACAGTCTTTAGAAATTGGTTGAGGTTTTTCATTTGAAAAATGAAGAAGTAGCCATGTTTAGAATGAGACTCGAGTGAAGTGTACTGTTTGTTAGAGGCGCGTGACCAGAAAGCATGCTACACATTGTTTTCCTCCGGTAAATAACACAGATCATCCCGTCTTCAATTTGATCGATTATTTACGTAACAAAATACGTAAAGTTGTATTATAAAAGTAGTTTGAAATGTTTGGACAAAGCTTACAGGTAACTTTTGTAGTCATGTTGAGCGAGTTGGAACCGGTGTTTTTCTGGATCAAACGCGCCAAATAAATGGATATTTTGGATATATATCGACGGAATTAATCGAACAAAAGGACCATTTGTGATGTTTATGGGACATATTGGAGTGCCAACAGAAGAAGCTTGTCAAAGGTAAGGCATGAATTAAATCTTTATTTCTGCGTTTTGTGTCGCACCTGGAGGGTTGAAATATGATGGTCTGTGATCGTTTGCTGGGGTGCTATCCTCAGTAAAGCATTTTTGAAATCTGACACGTTGGCTGGATTCACAACAAGTGTAGCTTTAATTTGGTATATTGAATGTGTGATTTCATAAGTTTAATTTTTATAGTAATTTATTTGAATTTGGTGCTCTGCATTTTCACTGGATGTTGGCTAGGTGGGACGCTAGCGTCCCACATATCCAAGAGAGGTTAACTAGGCAAGTCAGTTAAGAACAAATTCTTATTTTCAATGACGGCCTTGGAACAGTGGGTTAACTGCCTGTTCAGGGGCAGAACGACAGATGTGTACCTTGTCAGCTCGGAGATTTGAACTTGCAACCTTTTGGTAACTAGTCCAATGCTCTAACCACTAGGCTACCTACCGTATACCACCCCTACCTTGTCACAACACAACTGACTGCCTCAAATGCATTAAGGAAATAAATTCCACTAATTAACTTTTAACAAGGCACACCTGCTAATTGGAATGCATTCCAGGTGACTACCTCATCAAGCTGGTTGAGAGGATGCCAAGAGTGTGCAAAGCTGTCATCAAGGCAAATGGTGGCTACTTTGAAGAATATCAAATATAAAATGAATTTTGATTTGTTTAAACACTTTTTTGGTTACTACATGATTCCATATGTGTTATTTCATCGTTTTGATGTCTTCACTATTATTCTACAATGTAGGAAAGAATAAAAAATAAAAAATAAAAAACTTTGAATGAGTAGGTGTGCCCAAACGTTTGACTCGTACTGTAGCTGGAGAGGTATAGAAGGGGAGGAGGGAAGGGAGAATCCATCCATTCATCCCTCAGTTACGCTCATCTTTTCCCTTCTCCTGCCATCCCTCCTCCTCTCTCCCTGAATCCCATAACATACGTAGCGCATGGTGATGTAGGAGGGGAAAAAGGGAAGGGAGAATCCATCCATCCTTCCTCTCTTTTTCCAACTCCCTCCATCCCTTCATTCCCTAGCACACATAGCGGTGTGGGGGAGTGAGAATACATCCCTCCCTTCCACTCCTTTTTTCTTCCTTCCTTCCATCCCTCTCTCTCTCCCTCCGTTCAAAAGCACACGTAGCGCCGGGCCGTGGGTCAGCCAGGGAAAACAAAGGGAATGTAACAGGATAATGAGAGAGGGAGAGAGGAACCTCTGTGTTCTCTCTTTCTCAGCATTTTATGATCCCTCTCTCTTTCTCTGAACCCCTGGCCTCAACCCACAGCATCTGGAGCATGTGTGTGTGCGCGCGACGTGTGTGTGTTTCTGTCCCAAGAGACGAGGGCCATAGAGAGGGATGCTAGGAGTACTCAGTATTGTATCACACACATTGTGCTGAAGAATTACCCCACACACTATGAGGAAACCCCATCTACTACCATTCCAGAAGAACAATCCAAGCCATAGACAATCATTAAATTGTCTGCACCTTCCACGAATTCTGAGCCCCCACCCTCCCATGGACCACACCCCACACATGACTGTGGCAGGACGCCTGCCGCTTAACCCACACACTGATAGGACTAACACACACACACAAGCATACATGACATGCAAGAACGCACACACAGGTCTGTGACAGGCAGATTGGTTTGGCAAAGACAGGGTGTGTGTATGATCTCGTTGAGGCAGGATCTATTTTCTGGGTGAGCGGCTCAGATTATTTTGTAATTCTTGGCAGGTTGGCTGGGAGTTTCTCGCAACTCTACAAGGCTCACTGAAGAGATCAGGGGCACACATACACACAGATATCAGTGCATGCACAAACACACAGCCGCAGACAAGGGCACGCATACAGAGACACAGACAGACACACACACACACACACTGAGGATTGATCCCCAAGTGTCCCATCTGTCAAATAAATATTAATTTGACTCTTTTTACTTTTAGAATAAATGTCTCAAACTTCCTCTCTTGACTAACAATATGTGCATTCAAATTAAGTCCTTATTGGAAGACAATTGGCTGCATCATTTATGTTAAACTGAAAACTTTGATGTGTGGACAACAAATTACAATGAATTCTGAGAAGAAAAAAGATATTACCTAATATCCAAGTGCAATCCATAGCAATGTAACAACTACGTAAGGCACTTCAGAAAGAATTAAGCAAACTATATACGGTACACACAACTTACAATATGATTCTGAAGGCAACACTTCTCACTTCCTACTCGCTGCCACCAGCAGAACTGGAACATAAATACAATTGACAATAATCAGCTGACACCAAACATTGCATTAAAGACAGTAGCTGTTTTTCTATGTAGCAGATCCAATAATATAGATTAAAGGACAGGGAATTACACCACGCGTTTCCCTACACTATAACATTAACCCAGGGTGGGACAAATTGAATGACTAAGAATGACGCTTGCTGGTGGTAATGGAGAGTGGAGTAAAAATATCAATTGATTTCCTTACGATGTTTACAAGTATGTGCTGTAGTAAAGTGGAGTTGTTTTGTCAAAAGTCAAATGTGTCCTATGCCTAATCTTAGAATACTTTTAGTGAACTGCTACAGAACAAAACAAATATGTGATCCAATGAGAATTATTGGATTTGGTATACGGTATGTAGAGTGCATTCGGAAAGTATTCAGACCCATTAACTTTTTACAAATTTTGTTATCTTACAGCCTTATTCTAAAATGGATTCAATTGTATTTTCCCCTCATCAATCTACACACAATACCCCATAATGACAAAGCAAAAACGTTTTTAGAAATGTTTTTTAATTACATTAACATAAGTATTCAGACCTTTTACTTAATACTTTGTTGAAGCACCTTTGGCAGCGATTACAGCGTCACGTCTTCTTGGGTATGACGCTGCAAGCTTGGCACACCTGTATTTGGGGTGTTTTTCCACTCGTCTCTGCAGAGCCACTCCTGCGTTGTCTTAGCTGTGTGCTTAGGGTCGTTGTCCTGTTGGAAGGTGAACCTTAGCCCCAGTCTGAGGTCCTGAGCGCTCTGGAGCAGGTTTTCATCAAGGATCTCTTTAATTTGCTTCGTTCATCTTTCCCTCGATCCGGACTAGTCTCCCAGTCCCTGCCGCTGAAAAACATCCTCACAGCATGATGCTACCACCACCACGCTTCACCGTAGGGATGGTGCCAGTTTTCCTCCAGATGTGACGCTTGGCATTCAGGACAAAAAGTTGAATCTTGGTTTCATCAGACCAGAGAATCTTGTTTCTCATGGTCTGAGAGTCTGGAGCTCTGTCAGAGTGACCATCAGGCCCTTCTCCCTCCGATTGCTCAGTTTGGCTGGGCGGCCAGCTCTAGGAAGGGTCTTGGTGGTTCCAAACTTCTTCCATTTAAGAATGATGGAGGCCAATGTGTTCTTGGGGACCTTCAATGCTGCAAAACGTTTTTGGTACCCTTCCCCAGATCTGTGCCTCGACACAATCCTGTCTCGGAGCTCTATGGACAATTCCTTTGACCTCATGGCTTGGTTTTTGCTCTGACATGCACTGTCAACTGTGGAACCTTATATAGATAGGTGTGTGCCTTTCCAAATCCTGTCCAATCAACTGAATTTACCACAAATGGACTCCAATTTCGAGTCTCATAGCAAAGGGTCTGAATACTTAGTTTTTTATTTGTAATACATTTGCAAACATTTCTAAAAACCTGTTTTCACTATGTCATTATGAGACGTTGTGTGTCGATTGCTGAGGATTATTCTTTTTTTATCCATTTTAGAATAAGGCTGTAACGTAACAAAATGTGGAAAAAGTCAAGGGGTCTGAATACTTTCCGAAGGCACTGTACATACACACACAAAGGTCCTTCACCTGAGCTCATTTTAAATGGCATTGCGGGTCGTCACAACAGGACATAAAATGACTGGCCTGTCTCGTGGCTTTGTGCACACACACACACACGCATCTCCATGCACATACTCATAAACACGTTTGCCCACACACACAATACAACAACAACAGTAGCTCTCTACAGTTCCAGATGCCTGTGCAGGTCAGCCCCGAAGTGACTCTTCTTATCAACTGTATACAAGAGGAGCTAGAAACAAACATTTCGCAACACTCGCAATAACATCTGCTAAACAAGTGTATGTGGCCAATAACATTTGATTTGAATTCAGCATTCTCTGTGTTAGTCTTGCCAACCCCCATTGTCACGCCTCTGAGAAGCAGCGGTTAACTTTACAGAAATACTATTGGTCAACAACTCAGTTTTTATATCCTAACATCTCAGATGCTTATAAAAGGGTCTAAGATTCATTGTTCTATAAGCTCTATATTTTAAATGTTTCATTTAAAAAACCTGTTTCCACTTTGTCATTATGGGGTATTGTGTGTGGATTGATGAGGAAAAGTTTTTACACAATCCATTTTAGAATAAGTCTAACGTAACAAGTTGTGGAAAAAGGGAACAGGTCTGAATACTTTCCGAATGCACTGTATAAATCCCAAATCTGTCTTTCACTGTGTGTCTTCCATATTCACATGGATGACGTGACTAAATCATTATGGTGGACAATATTAGGCATTGTGAAGAGTAACATTTGGATGACAAGATGCATTGACTATAAAACAACTTTTTGTTCAAACACTTTTCTTTACAAATCAAAAAGGAACTGTGTGTGTGTGTGTGTGTGTGTGAGTGAGAGAGTGAGCGAGAAAGAGAGAGGAGCAATTCAGAGCAAGAGCGCTGGTCACCATGTTTGTGTTATGTGGCAGTCACTACCACCACCTGCAGGAGAGTGGATCAGATGACACAGAAAGACAGACACACGCACCAAAACCTAGCCAAAGACATCCTCACCCCTGGTCTCTGCCAATAGCCTACAGCTAATGAAACCAGGGCCATTTTATATCTCAGAGTTAGTCTTTTTCTAACCCATCAAAATGGGCAATGTGTGTATATGTGTATATGTGTGTGTGTGTGTGTGTGTGTGTGTGTGTTAGTGTGTGTCTATGCGTGTGTCTGTCTGTGCATCCGTGCTCGTGTAAGATATATATATATATATATATAAAATATTGTGTGTGTGTGAAGTTGCTCCCTTCCGGCGCAGCCACGCCACCCTACCATCTGGCGAAGGAAATGGAGTGTGAAGTACAGTATAGTTTTGGACCAGGCTCTGTTTCAGAGGCTCAGCAGTTAGTTCATTAGTTCCAAACTTCCAGGGATTACACAGAAAATCTCAACGGAGGGGAGTCAGGAGGGAGGGATGGAGAAGTGAAGGAGATAGAAGGCCAACAGGGGAGAGCGAGACGTCAGGAGGAACGCTAGCCTATAGGGTACGAAGAGAAGGTACCAAGGGGGGGATGAAAGAGACAGGTGTAGCCGTCAGCTCCACTACAGGGTTTCAGCTTGCCCTCCTCCACCTCATCCCCCTCTTCTCCTCCTTCCCACTGATCTTACAGATATGATGATATGCATAATAGTGTTAGTGCGGTCAGCCTTGTCTTCCCCCCACTATTTCCCTCCTCCTCTCCTCCTCCTCTCCTTCTCTCTAGACTTTTGCTCCTCTCCCCCTCCTCTCTGTTTCTCTCCTCTCAGGGTAGCAGTTAGCAGGCTCTGGGCAGCTCTCTTTCACTCCGTCTGTCAGTCGGGCAAGAACAGGGGCAGCGTGGGGGCCTGGCATCGGTTGGCACGGCGACAGGCCCGCTGTGCCGTTGTCATGGTGAAGGTAATCGCAGCGAGGGTTAGCGGGCGAGCGTAGCGACTGTAGCTAACAACGTCGATAGAGAGACAAACAGGAAGGCCGGATAGCTTAGCTCTCTGGTGTAACAATGTTACACCATAATAGGTTAGCGGCGAGCTTGGTTGATTCTCAAAGGTGACGATTGTGACAATATGTCTTCTGCGGTCTTCCTTCACTCACCATTTAGCGTTTTCACAGATTGAATGGATTCTTTAAAAAAATATTAGAGGGAAAAATATCTAAATCATGAATGCATTCAATGGCAAAATGTCATTATCAGTTCTGCAGCATTAATTGGCGGTGTAAAATGGACGCCTGCACGCACACACACGAGAAGTGTAATTTAGCCCCGTAGGAAAATAAAGCGTCCTGTCTGAAGGTATACAACAAAACCCCCCACGGATTTCCAATTGCCACAATGCACAAAGCAGCTGAGAGAGTGGGAAGTGGAAGACAGGGAGCCGGGGAGAAAAAGGTGCCTTTAATTAAAGAGTTAATAACTAATTTCAACGTAGTACTAACCTAGCAAATAAATCATATATCACAGGGTTTGCCGCATTATGGCAGAATTTTTTTGAGGCTTAACATATGGTCGTGACAATTGACTGAATCCTGCTCCGACTCGGGAGCGCTGTTGTGGAGCGTTAGGCCGTCACCAGAACAGAAGGGGGGACAGTAATGGGATTAGTAGGAAGGGGATTCTTGGAATACAATACTATTTTTCCATGGTTGTCTGTGTGTGTGCGCGCGCGTGTGTACACAATGCCACATTCCTCTCCACCTCTTCCACACAAAGACATAAAGCTTGTTGTTTCTAAACATTGACATCCTTATTAACAGGCTCAAAGCTGTTTAGCCTGTCAGTCACACTACTCCTTTTTGAGTTTATTCCCTTTCGACAGAAACCGTCTGAGCCATATCAATCATCTTTATTATCATGACTTAAAAACCTTTTCCCCTTCTCTTCTCCAACCAATCATGATTTCATGGGGTGGGCAGGGGAGGCCGGCGGGGCCAATGGGGAAGCCGTGTGGGCAGGATAAGAATGCTTTTTAACCTGCTGCATCTGCTGGCTTCCTGCTGCTTGCCCAGTTGGGACTCAGTGGGATGTGGTCACCTTGTTTTAAAGGCAGGGGATAGGGGGGCCGGCAGAGGCCTTTGTGGTATTGTAATGGGGTGAAATTAGCTTGTTTTAAGCATCTCTTTTAGGTCATTTTCTCATTCACCACTGATTAAGGCCTGGTAGCACCTGGCTGACCGAGAGAGTGAGCTGGAATTAAGATTTTAGCCAAGGTGGAAGCTGACACACACACTTGGAGATGGTTGTGCAAGTGTGTGTGTCATGCAAGGTACAAGTGTGTGTGTGTGTGTGTGTGTGTGTGTGTGTGTGTGTGTGTGTGTGTGTGTGTGTGTGTGAGAGAGAGAGAGATGCCTGTGTGTGAGTGTGCACACCCATATGTGTCTAACAGTACCTTCTTGCTGAGGGCCACTCCATCCTCACAGTCCAGTACGGCACAGTCTAGGCCGCGCAGCGATGCCAGTTTCCTCAGCTTCCTCTCGTCATTGCCGGGGCAGTAGAGCACGGCGCGCCGCGGCACATATCTCAGGTTGGTACAAGCTACGTGATGGCTGTGACATCCACCACGACACCACGGTAAAGCCACAGATAGGAACCAGCGAGTGTCCCTGTCAAACAAAGGGTCATATAAATGTATAGGCCTATTTGTAGAAACACACGTGCACGTGCCGCCCACATGCACAAGTGTATGCTGCAACACTAATTATAAAACAAAGTAAAACAAACATAACCTGTTATAACTGCTGTACATGGATGTTTCAACACACTGTAAAAGTGGATGTCGTTTTGTGTTCAATCCCCATTGACAATGATCTTGCCCCAGAATTAAGAGCCATACAATTGGAAAGGGACATTCCTGAAAGTTCTGGTTTCCTTTCCTAACCCTCGTTGGAAAACCTTAGCTGTTTCCCTTTTGGTTCTCCATTCAAGTGAATGAGCTGTGTTGACCTGGGCTTTGAAAGCCTTTACCAGTGACAAGATCACAAACATATGCAAATGCTCTCCAGTAGGGCTTAGCACACCCAGCTGAATACACGTATTAAAGACAGTGTGTGTGTGTGCGTGTGTGTGTGTGTGTGCGCGCATGTATGCATGCAAGTGCTTGTGTGTGTGTGTACTATAAAGTTTGGACAACACAGCAAATCTTCATAGAATGTCCTAGAATCAGAGGCTGGCTCTAGCAAACAGAAGAGACTATACAAACACCACAGAACCTATGGAGAGACACACAGTCTCTCACATACATTTAGCAATGTTTAGATAGGCTCCGCTGCCTACAAACTAGCACACATTTAACCACACACATGTACGCAAAACACACACACAAAATCCACACTCACATACACCATGTAAACACACACACACACACTCTTTTTAGTCAGTCACACACCAATAAATCACAGTTATGACACACAGCACACACTCGTCACATCTTAATTATTGTTCTGTCGCTCGGGCTGCTCAAACTATTAGCCCTAATGAATGGCCTAAATGATTAGGATCACATAGATCTAATTACAGTAGGAAACAGCCTCTCTGCTGTCACTGCAGTCTCCCTAAACCTCCAAGGTCCTCTCCAAGGGATCATATTTATAGAAAGCGAGAAGAAAGGGAGAGAAGAGGGGGATATGGTGCTCCTTGTAAAAAGGAAGAGGGAAGCCTTCTCTTTTCTACTCTTTTGTTCTCCTTAAAGGTGCTAAAGTCCTTTTAATAGCCACTTAAGCCCATCGACCATGCTTATGAATGCCCTGCAGAATCAATTTGAGGGTCTAATCTGGAGCAGGGGGATGATGCAACTAAAGCAGGGGAAATTCAAAGCCAATTCAGGTGGGTTTTAGTTCTCTCTTTAGTGGGTCTCAGGTACACATAGAGTAAGGCTCTCTGTGGGGGTCTCCTCGAAACGCTAGTGTGTTTAGATTTGGTAAGTAACAACATCTCACAAAGGACTAAAGGCTAGAGGGCAGAAGGAATATGCAAAATAAGCAAGCCTGTGTGAGTCATGTGGATTGGAGGGAATAGAGGTAAAGAGGGAGGGTCTTGCTGGATGTCACTTTGGGGGACAAAAAGCTACAGGGCCATATTGACGAAGGAGAAGAAAAAAAAGCTAAATTAGAATGAAAAATAAAGAGGGTGTGGGGGATGGAGGAGGGAGGTAGAGGTCAGAAGGGGGGGTGAGGGATGGAGGGTGGTGGTTGTTGAGACCCAAATGAAGTCCTCTCCATTCAGTACAGACCGCTCTGGGGTGAATGGTTAAAGAGACATTTTAAGTGCCCACTTGAAAGGCAAATAAATTATAATGTAAGTGAGGGACGCTTACCAGAAGATGTTGGCGGTAATTAAGGAATAGATTTCATAAAAAATGTAAAAAACTACAGAGAGGGGGGAAAGAGCAGAGAGAAAAGGAGGAGCGAGAGAAAAGTGAGAGGAGAGAAGAAAGAGAGGGATAGAGAAGGGGCCCTTTTATGTGGAGTCACCAGAGACAGAAGAGGAGTGGGAGACCAGATCAGCTGACACAGAGGTCAGACACCACACTCAGCATTTCTCAAATCTCTCCCTTTTCTTCTTTCCATTGTTCGCTCTCTCTTCCCCCCTTTTAGCTCAGTGCAGGGAGGCTGCCGTCGCAGTAACCCGGCGACTGCAAGAGGGAAGAGGGGAAAGGTGAGGTCAGTGTGATAGATATGTGACCCGTTTTCAGGTATGTCGCAAGTCACGACTTCACAGGAGAGCCATTAAAACAAGGTTTGCTTTATTTGATGGTCCGATCACATTATGATTGGACCATTAAATAAAGCAAACCCTTTTTAGCCCAAACTGTAGGAGAAAGCGGGAGGTGCACTGGGAAGACCAGTGTTAGTTACCCTCAGCGTTTAGACAGTGTGAATTAGCCTACTGGTTTCAATGCAGCGGGTGCTTGATCAATAGTACAGTATGGCACACCTGTGCCTGTGTGCGCAATAGCAGGTTAAAGCATACAGATGTAGGATCTTAATTTGATCACCCTATTGCAAGAAACTGTTCTGAAATGCAGAAATGTATCAATCGACTAGAGCATACAGGTCGCAGTGGTGGGTGGTATATGGGGCTTTGGTGACAAAACGGATGGCACTGTGATAGACCGCATCCAGTTTTCTGAGTAGTGTTGGAGGCTATTTTGTAAATGACATTGCCGAAGGTTTGTTAACACAGTATCCAAAGAAGGGCCAAATGTATACAGAATGGTGTCTGCGTAGAGGTGGATCAGGGAAGCACCCGCAGCAAGAGCGACATCGTTGATATACACAGAGAAAAGAGTCGGCCCGAGAATTAAACCCTGTGGTAGCCCCATAGAGACGGCCAGAGGTCCGGACAACAGGCCCTCCAATTTGACACACTGAACTCTGTCTGAGAAGTAGTTGGTGAACCAGGCTAGGCAGTCATTTGAGAAACCAAGGCTGTTGAGTCTGCCGATAAGAATACGGTGATTGACAGAGTCGAAAGCCTTGGCCAGGTCGATGAAGATGGCTGCACAGTACTGTCTTTTATCGATGGAGGTTATGATATCGTTTAGTACCTTGAGCGTGGCTGAGGTGCACCCGTGACCAGCTCGGAAACCGGATTGCACAGCGGAGAAGGTACGGTGGGATTCGAAATGGTCAGTGATCTGTTTATTAACTTGGCTTTCGAAGACTTTAGAAAGGCAGGGCAGGATGGATATAGGTCTATAACAGTTTGGGTCTAGAGTGTCACCCCCTTTGAAGAGGGGGATGACCGCGGCAGCTTTCCAATCTTTAGGGATCTCAGACGATACAAAAGAGAGGTTGAACAGACTGGTAATAGGGGTTGCAACAATGGCGGCAGATCATTTTAGAAAGAGAGGGTCCAGATCGTCTAGCCCAGCTGATTTGTACGGGTCCAGGTTGTGCAGCTCTTTCAGAACATCTGCTATCTGGATTTGGGTGAAGGAGAAGCTGGGGAGGCTTGGGGAGGTAGCTGCGGGGGGTGCGGAGCTGTTGGCCGGGGTTGAGCATGGCCAGCCGTAGATAAATTATTAATTCTCGATTTTTGTGGATTTATCGGTGGTGACAGTATTACCTAGCCTCAGTGCAGTGGACAGCTGGGAGGAGGTGCTCTTATTCTCCATGGACTTTACAGTGTCCCAAAACTTTTTGGAGTTAGAGCTACAGGATGCACATTTCTGTTTGAAAAAAGCTAGCCTTTGCTTCCCTAACTGACTGCATGTATTGGTTCCTGACTTCCCTGAAAAGTTGCATATCGCAGGGACTATTCGATGCTTGCGCAGTCCGCCACAGGATGTTTTTGTGCTGGTCGAGGCAAGTCAGGTCTGGAGTGAACCAAGGGCTATATCTGTTCTTAATTCTACATTTTTTGAAAGGGGCATGCTTATTTAAGATGGTGAGGAAATTACTTTTAAAGAATGACCGTTTACACTAGTGACCATGTCCCCCACGCATCCCAAAGGCAGAGGTGTTGCAAACATTTAAGATAGCAAATTTCAAATTTACCCCACCCAAAATTAATGCGTTACCGTCTTTTGAGCTTCTAGTCATGAAATCTATGCAGCCTACTCAATCACTTTTTATAGCTACTGTTTACAGGCCTTCTGGGCCGTATATACAGCGTTCCTCACTGAGTTCCCTGTATTCCTATCGGACCTTGTAGTCATGGCAGACAATATTCACATGGAAAAGTCCACAGACCCACACCAAAAGGCTTTCGGAGCCATCATTGACTCAGTGGGTTTTGTCCAACATGTCTCCGGACCTACTCACTGCCACAGTCATACTCTGGAATTAGTTTTGTCTCGTGGAATAAATATTGTGGATCTTAATGTTTTTCCTCATAATCTTGGACTATCGGACCACCATTTTATTACATTTGCAATCGCTACAAATAATCTGCTCAGACCCCAACCAAGGATCCTCAAAAGCCTCGCTATAAATTCTCGGACAACCCAAAAATTCCTAGATGCTCTTCCAGACTCCCTCCACCTACCCATGGACGTTATGACATTGGCCATAAAAAACTAGCTCCCTGGTATACAGACAATACCCGAGCCCTGAAGCAAGCTTCCAGAAAATTGGAACGGAAATGGCGCTCCACGAAACTGGAAGTCTTCACACTAGCTTGGAAAGACAGTACAGTGTAATATCGAAGAGCTCTTACTGCTGCTCGATCATCCTATTTTTCAAACTTAATTGAGGAAAATAAGAACAATCCAACATTTATTTTTGATACTGTCGCAAAGCTAACTAAAAAGCAGCATTCCCCAAGAGAAGATGGCTTTCACTTCAGCAGTGATAAATTCATGAACTTCTTTGACGAAAAGATCATGAGAAAGAAAATTACGGACTCCTCTTTGAATCTGCATATTTCTCCAAAGCTCAGTTGTCCTGAGTCTGCACAACACTGCCAGGACCTAGGATCAAGGGAGACAGACAAGTTTTTTAATCCTATATCTCTTGACACATTCATGAAAATAGTAATTTAAGTATGCTCCCTCTAATTATCTCTCCCTCCCTCCCCTCCCAGAGGAACTGAGCCATGGGACTACCTGGCCTGATGACTCCTTGCTGTTCCCAGTCTACCTGGTCGTGCTTCTGCTCCAGTTTCAACTGTTCTGCCTGCGGCTATGGAACCCTGACCTGTTCACCGGACGTGCTACCTCGTCCCGTAACTGCCATTTTTTACTTTCTCTCTCTACCGCACCTGCAGTCTCGAACTCTGAATGCTCGGCTATGAAAAGCCAACTGACATTTACTCCTGAGGTGCTGACCTGTTGCACCCTCTACAACCACTGTGGTTAGTATTATTTGACCCTGCTGGTCATCTATGAACGTTTGAACATCTTTGCCATATACTACTTTAATCTCCACCCGGCACAGCCAGAAGAAGACTGGCCACACCTCAGAGCCTGGATCCTCTCTAGGTTAGTTCCTAGGTCCCTGCCTTTCTAGGGAGTTTTTCCTAGTCACCGTGCTTCTACATCTGCAATGCTTGCTCTTTGGGGTTTTAGGCTGGGTTTCTGTATAGCACTTTGTGACGTTGCCTGGTGTAAAAAGGGCTAACATAAATAGATTTGATTGATTGATTGATCAGTTTACTACTGCACTGTAGAGTAAATTATTGTGGGATATGTCTTACTACTACTACAGTATTACCTTAGAGGTCTTATGGATAAATTAAAAACGGATTGTTTAGAGAGGAATTTACTCGAATGCATGCACACACATGCACACAAAGAGCCAAAACCACCATGTCTTATATGTCTTATACAGTTGAAGTTGGAAGTTTACATACACCTTAGCCAAATACATTTAAACTCAGTTTTTCACAATTCCTGACATTTAATCCTAGAAAAAATGTCATGTCTTAAAACAGTTAGGATTACCACTTTATTTTAAGAATGTGAAATGTCCAAATAAAAGTAGAGAGAATTACTTATTTAAGCTTTTATTTCTTTCATCACATTCCCATTGGGTCAGAAGTTTACATACACTCAATTAGTATTTGGTAGCATTGCCTTTAAATTGTTTAACTTGGGTCAAACGTTTCGGGTAGCCTTCGACAAGCTTCCCACAATAAGTTGGGTGAATTTTGGCCAATTCCTCCTGACAGAGATGGTGTAACGTTGTCAGATTTGTAGGCCTCCTTGCTCGAACACACTCAGTTCTGCCCACAAATGTTCTATAGGACTGAGGTAAGGGCTTTGTGATTTGCGACCAAGCTTTAACTTCCTGACTGATGTCTTGAGATGTTGCTTCAATATATCCACATTATTTTCCTGCCTCATGATGCCATCTATATTGTGAAGTGCACCAGTCCCTCCTGCAGCAAAGCACCCCCACAACATGATGCTGCCACCCCCGTCCTTCACAGATGGGATGGTGTTCTTCGGCTTGCAAGCCTCCCATTTTTTCCTCCAAACATAACGATGGTCATTACGGTCAAACTGTTTTATTTATTTTTTCATCAGACCAGAGGACATTTCTCCAAAAAGCATGATCTTTGTCCCCATGTGCAGTTGCATATCGTAGTCTGGCTTTTTTATGGCGGTTTTGGAGCAGTGGCTTCTTCCTTGCTGAGCGGCCTTTCAGGTTATGTCGATATTGGACTCATTTTACTGTGGATATAGATACTTTTGTACCCGTTTCCTCCAGCATCTTCACAAGGTCATTTGCTGTTGTTCTGGGATTGATTTGCAATTTTTGCACCAAAGTACGTTCATCTCTAGGAGACAGAACGAGTCTCCTTCTGGAGCGGTGTGACGGCTGTGTGGTCCCATGTGTTTATACTTGCATACTATTGTTGAACGTTGTACCTTCAGGCATTTGGAAATTGCTCCCAAGGATGAACCAGACTTGTGAAGGTCTACTGGCTGATTTCTTTTGATTTTCCCATGATGTCAAGCAAAGAGGCACTGAGTTTGAAGGTAGGCCTTGAAATACATCCACGGGTACACCTCCAATTGACTCAAATTATGTCAATTAGCCTATCAGAATCTTCTAAAGCCATGATATAATTTTCTGGAATTTTCCAAACTCTTTAAAGGCACAGTCAACATGTCTGCTCAAATCCACAGGAATCCACAGGAACCACAGCAACAACAAATATGCTGGGAAACTCTTACAGTACCATCATCAGCTGTGTTCAACACGAGGGAAAGTAATGCCAAGACCTACCATTGGCTTTACACATCAGCCTAGGAGAGTGATCTGTCATTGTTTTCCAGCCATTTATGCCTTTTGATGTGTACTATGGCAGCTAAAAGCTGAATTACAGTAACACATAAAATGAACGCATTTCAATGAATAAGATGAGATGCAACAAAATCAAAATGTCAGAGTTGAGGCAAGAAATGTACGTAGAACAGTCTGAGAGGTAGGGAGTAGGGAGCATCTTAGTCACAGTCACAGCCAGGGCGGTAAATGATTGAGGGTTTAATGTTACATGTTCAACTGTTCGATAGTTTTTTCAAGCAAAGAATACCTGTGGAAAGGACATTACATACTGAAGTTGTATAAAATACCAATACATTTACATCGTGATATGCCTAGTTGACAATAGTCTGACATTTGCCGTGGGTGGAAAGAAACTTTAAAGTAAAGTTGAGAAGGTGGACAAAACTATGTTCCACCATTCACACCCTACTACAACAACCTGCTTTAACGAACCAGTGATTGAAACAGTAAGCAAACTCTTAAAGACATGCTCCGGTGACTACTAAGTATTTATTAAACCTCCCGCTTTGGGCTGGATGTGTTAATGTGTAGTTCATACATGCATAATCTATGAGCAGAATTACTGTCTTATCTCAATTAGCCACGACATCCCTGGTTTTGTTTTTCTGGAAGCTGTGCTGTGCCATTTTCCCCCACGTGGGCCAGGGCCCTAGCAATTCAAGTTCTAGCCAATGAGTTTCAGCCACTCCCCATTTGAGTGACAGCTAGCAAGATATGCACACACAGCAGAGCGAGAACAAGGAAGTGGTGCACATATCTGCACACATGTGACGTAGTACGCAATTATTGGGGAACACTTTTGGCTCGTGAGCGCCACTTTCAGAACTACTGGCTAAAATGCAAAAGTACAAGAGAAACTCTTTAAATTGCCTTTTCTCTCAAACACCGCTAACAAGAATGAGCTTATTTTGAAATCATTTATTTTATTAAAGTATTGTTACAACACTCATCTGGTGTTGAGTCAGCCCAGAAAAGCTGAGGAATTGAATAGGCATAATGGCAGAACTGGTGGTGAATATTAACAATGTAATATTCACATAAAAACTCTAAAATTATGTTCTTGTAAAAGACAGGCTGACAAACATTATTGGTACACTACAGTAGCTAAAATAGCGCATGAACCATTTGGAATATATATGACACATACACACGTGCACACACATGCATACACCATTGCTACAACCATATAAGCAATCTGGATCCTTTTATTTACACTATAGCACATCTGGTTGCCATTTTCTCGCCGTTAAAACCATGATATACGTTTTATACGTTTAACAGTCCCTGAAGTACTGTACTGCGCTGCAACATTACCACATTATTTTCCTCCTACCTCTCTTTTTTTACATGAAAGGTTATGATAACACGGGGCGGGGCGGCCAACATTAGCGGCTGTAAAGTGTTGGGAGCCGGGGCCGCTGTGCAGCGGCTTTATTGGTCTGAGATAAGAGGTAAGTGTGTGTTAGCTGCTTTATATGCTGCTGGAAGGGACTGCTTCTCATTAGCGGACCCAGGCCCAGTGGCTCTGGAACGGAAGGGTTGGTGGAGCGGAGGAAAGGGAAGGGGGGGGGGGGTTCATGTCTCCCAAGTATAGTAGCTAGCTACTGTAGCAGATCAAACGTGGTTCCTGAGGGAAAAGGGCTACCGCTTGAGCTGCAGCTTTGCTAACAGGGTAATTCTACAAAGTTGCAAATCCATGTCAGAAACACAAGAGACCAGCAGACTGGATAAAAGGGTGAGGCAGTACAGCAGGAACAGCTCCATCTAGTAGTCAAATGGGGAAATAAGGCAAACAACTTCAATGACTCATTTCTCTGGACAGGGGAAAATAACAAAATCACCAAATTAACTGTGGATACATTACAAAGTATAAAGAAACAATACTCACACTATTTGTCAGACATAGAGAACTGATATTGTATTCTGGCTGTTGGGGTGGGATTTGTGTGGGATTCCTCATGTCTTAATCATGATCAGGAAGGACTTTGGTCCAAATCCGATGTTGGGTACTATATTTATAGATTTTTGGTAGGTAGGTAGCCCAACAATCCAATACCGCTGGGCCCTTGAGCATGGCCCTTATCCCCACAACACTCTCTCCAGCCAGGGGCACTGCACTGCAGACTGACCCTTTGCTACTCTCCACTGTGTGTGGAGGGGTTGAGATTAAGAAAGCAGAAGACACATTTCCGTTGTTCTCTGTAACTATGGACTATAAAGTTGTATTGTATGAATCCAAACAAGCTGCCTTTAGCTTGTCCATCCATCCTTGATCTACCTGAGAGGCTGGTGGAGGGAGGATGGCTTAAATGGGTGCAATGGCTAGAATGGAGTGAATTGAAATGTATCAATAATGCACAATGTGTTTACCTTCCATTCATTCATTAATACCATTCCAGCCATTACAATGGAGTAACTGCAATACAGACATCTACCTCCTCTTCATCCTGCTCTCTGACAAACTAGTAAACTGTGTCAAACCACTGACTATCTATATCTTACAAGCTAGACCTAAAACACAAAAGCCCCACCATAGGATACAAATGAAAAACGCACAAAATGAAAGAGCTGTGTTTCGTTCACCATTGTAATCAGGACCTCTTTCATATGCAAACGACTTTCAGAAATAATGTTTACGATTATATTTGGAGGTAATGAATACAAATGAATAAGAAGAGAACGCGGAGGAAATCAAATTAATAGTATGAAGAGTAAACAAGCCAGCGGTGCCCAAGAAGGCGACGGAAAGAGTGTGAAGAAAAAAAACGGTCAAACGGAATCAATATTTATCTTCTTCCATAAGACGACCCCTGTGCCAGCCTCACCACCCCTGTGCCAGCCTCACCACCCCTGTGCCAGCCTCACCACCCCTGTGCCAGCCTCACCACCCCTGTGCCAGCCTCACCACCCCTGTGCCAGCCTCACCACCCCTGTGCCAGCCTCAGTTCTGAAGACACGAGTGGCAAAATTAAGACGGACGGAGGAGACTCTAAAAGTTATTTTGCTTCTCTCTTTTTCTTATCCTCCTTTCTTTCATCCTTCTCTTGCTCTAATAATAAGAGAGTAAGGTCTGGCTCAGTGGTGTGTTGCACTCAAGACCGGCCCGCTCATTAGGTAGTATTAGGCGCCTACTGCGGCAGATTGAAGAATGTGGCATTTTCTGAGCTAAACTGACCAAGACGCACCTCCGACAACACATAAAACCTCACATAATTCAGCCCAAAAAGAATGACAATGTCTGTCAACCAGTGGCATATGGGCATTTTAGGTGAGCGCTGATGCCGCCCTGTGATAAGCAGTGCCCACTTTGTCAAAGGCAGGGGTGCAAAACATTTTGCTTGTCCATTCCCAGCACGCCTCTCCAGGGTGCTGTTGGAGACGTCACTGCCACGCTCCACCAACGTTCTGTCAAAATAAATCATTCAACATAAATCATGTAGCAGCAGATATAGTATAGGGTACAAAGAGTATGTGGCCATTTCTGTAGCGACTGGCTGGAGATAAAATATATGACAATGTAATTAGAGACACTTTTTAAATCATGCAGGTTTCTCCGATCAAATAGCCTAACCTAAATGGCGCCCAATATTATTATTTTTTTGCTGACATGTTAATAAACAACATATGCTACAAACAAACAGGACAGGTCAAAGTAAAATGGACAATATGGAATGGATAATCAGGCTACTCACAACTGCTGTCCAGGAGTTAAGATAAATAATAAATATAAATTGTCATGATCAGAAGTTTGAATCCGTATATTTTTGACAAGCTGATCATCCACGAACATAGACTTTTGGTCTGGTCCAGACCAAATCATAGACGTCTATATTTGGTTCAGATTTTGTCCGGTCTGGACCAACCTTGATTTGGCCCAAACATATAAGCCTATAAATTACATATTTTCAACTTTAATTCAGAACCGAAAATTAACCTGATTTGAACTTCCTGAAAATACGTATCTTCAACATCCAGAATACAGAGCTTTTTTTTTTACAGAAGACAGATAGAAGACCCGAGGCGACCACCTAGGCTAATTAACTATCTAGCGTGCTCCGAACACCTGTGTGTAACGGAAGGAAGGACGCCAGAAAAGTGTTTTAACTGTAAAATACTGTTGGTTGCAACGGTGTTAAACCTGCTTTAAACAGTTTACAGTGTAGGACATCTCACTGGAGGCCATAGGAGCTTTGTGAAGCCAGGGGAAAGTGATACATGGAGAGATGACCAATCAAATCACTGTTGATGAGGGGAGTGGAACCTCAACCCAGCACGTTATTGTGATAAGAGTCTGTAGATGCAAAGGATGCAGGGCCTGGGGTCAAGCTGGAGAGGGCAGAATGGGCAGATTCCTCTATTCCCTTCTCCGGACGTTGTATTGGGCAGTTCAAATGGTGAGAAATGTCTCAGTCCCTGGAGCAAAAATGTTGTGCTTTCCAGGAGCATGAGTACAGGACATCAATAAGCTGCTCCCAAATATTTTAGACCAGCATCAGGAAAATTTGTCTATCATAGCTCATGTGGAATTCAATAGGCAGCTCAGAACAGCTGAAGATCGATTTTAAAGAACTGATTGGTTCACTACTTGACACCAACAAACACCACAAAATACCTGTCCCTCTGCCCTCCCTAAATTATGACATTGAACGGTTCAGGAGACTTGCAGCCCTCCATAACTGGATACGAGACTATTGCATCTCTGTGGGTGTAACATTTACTGATAATTTTGATACCTTCTTGAAAAAAAGCTAATATTATAAGGAGGATGGGATCCATCCAAATCATTTGGGTTCCTGGATCCTTTCACAGCATTATAAGGCTGCGTTGTTTTCTTTAACGATTCGAACGTAAAGGATATACTGTTTCTACAAGGCCAGGCCCAAATCTCTGTCATTCTCGTGAAGAAAAGATGGAGGTACATTGGGGCGGAGATCAGGGTGCCTTGTGAGAATTTGTTGGTGAGTGGGTAACCCGCCACCACTATCGTTTCAATTGGCCAACGTGCAATGGAGAAAAAACTGGATGAGCTCCATTCGAGAAAATCCTACCAACGGGACATTAAAAACGGTAATAACTTATGTTTCACCGAGTCGTGGCTGAACGACGACACGTATAATATACAGTTGGCTGGGTTTTCCGGCAGAACAGAACTGCTACGTCTGGTAAAATGAGGGGTGGTGGTCTGTCTTTTTGTCAATAACAGCTGGTGTGCGATGTGTAATATTAAGGAAATCTTGCGGTATTGCTCATCTGAGGTAGAGTACCTCATGATAAGCTGTAGACACACTATTTACCAAAAGAGTTATCAGCTATATTTTTCGTAGCCGTCCATTTACCACCACAAACCGATGCTGGCACTAAGACCGCACTCAACGAGCTGTATAAGGCATTTCCCACCGTAAAGCATGGAGGAGGTTGTGTTATGGTGTTTGGGTGCTTTGCTGTTGTTCTGGGATTGATTTGCACTTTTCGCACCAAAGTACGTTCATCTCTAGGAGACAGAACGCGTCTCCTTCCTGAGCGGTATGACGGCTGCGTGGTCCCATGGTGTTTATATTTGTGAACTATTGTTTGTACAGATGAACGTGGTACCTTCAGGCATTTGGAAATTGCTCCCAAGGATGAACCAGACTTGTGGAGGTCTCCAATTTTTTTTCTGAGGTCTTGGCTGATTTCTTTTGATTTTCCCATGATGTCAAGCAAAGAGGCACTGAGTTTGAAGGTAGGCCTTGAAATACATCCACAGGTACACCTCCAATTGACTCAAATGATGTCAATTAGCCTATCAGAAGCTTCTAAAGCCATGATAACATTTTCTGGAATTTTCCAAGCTGTTTAAAGGCACAGTCAACTTAGTGTATGCAAACTTCTAACCCACTGGAATTGTGATACAGTGAATTAATCTGTCTGTAAACAACTGTTGGAAAAATTACTTGTGTTATGCACAAAGTAGATGTCCTAACCGACTTGCCAAAACTATAGTTAGTTAACAAGACATTTGTGGAGTGATTGAAAAACTAGTTTTAATGACTCCAACCTAAGTGTATGTAAACTTCCGACTTCCAACTGTAGCTACAATTTCAGATATTACATGTTTCTAATTTTGCCAGAAAGTCGTTAAAGATAGCTAGCTAGCTAACGTTAGTTGACTGGTTCGCTAGCTAACATTATGTGTATGCTCTGTGTAGTAATATGATTTGTGTCTCAGAGCCATTGGCATTGCTAGTTATAGCCTAATGTTAGCTAGCTAACATTTAACTTGGTTGGTAAGCTACCTGTAGATTCATGCAGGGTAGTAACGATATGAGTTGGAATTATGGTTCATTGTTTAGTTAGCTAGCTAGCTACATGTCTAAACAAAAGACTCCACTATGCAAGTAACCATATCAATAGAATGTTCATGATGTCACTGCAACAACTGTCGATAGACGTAGCTGGTAAATTCGCTCTGGCTATCTACTCCGATTTAAGAGCACCCTCATCGGAGTGTGCCAGAGCGCAGAATAACTGATGAATTTACGAACGCTCAACACCCGTTGAATATGGCAGGTGTCAGTAAACGTTGGCCAAAAAGCGTAACTAAATTATTGCCAACAGCACAGTTGCAGTCACCAATGCTCTGGATAACATAACAAACTGCCTAGCCAGCACTGCTAGGGCGAGTAAAATAGTCAGAGTGAGCTGTTCCCCCATTTGTGTCTGGAAGTAGCTAGCAAGCTAGCCAACGTTAGCCAGTTAGCTTGGGTGCTTGAATGCTGTTGTGAGGTCAGAACGCTCGGATCAACCCTACTCCTCGGCCAGAGCGTCCAGTGTGCGCTTTGAGCGCTCCAAGAACGAAACGCTCTGAATTTACGAACAGACAATCTGACCATGCTCTGAGTTTATGAACGCTCAGAGCGCACTCTGAGCACACTCTGGCACTCCAGATTGAATGTATGAACATACCTGTAGAATAAACCAGCCTTTCGTCTTGACATGTTTGGTTGTTTCATACATGGCCTCATGTGAATCCTTAAAGAGCTGGCTGGGGCTAACACTTAAGAGCGTGTGAACGATTCTGAATGGGTGTAGACAAAGAAGAGCTCTCCGGTAGGTGCGCCTAAACGTTCAAAGGCCATTTTCTCAAAAGTGAGGTTAAAGTTTATCAACTTTAAAAGCAGAATTCCTTTCCCATTGCTCCTCAACTGTAGTGTATGATATACAATTTTCTAGCTCTGAGTTTCTACTTTTACCCAATGTAAAAAACGTAATTTCAAATGTTTCTGCATAAGACCGAATCCAGCCAGTCGGTCACAATTGACAACAGACTTCCAGCACGCTAATAGGGAAGGACATTCAACAAGCACAGCACTGAAAAAATGTATGTGTTATGGCTTTACACCCCCTGCTATATTGTGGATATAGAGTTATCTGTCTAACAGCCTACCCAACATCATACAGGTAGAATAAGGAATTTCCCAGGGAAACTTTTTTCAATCTTTACTAAACGACATGCCACTGGTTTTGAGTAAAGCCAGTGCGTCTATGTATGCCGGTGACTCAACACTTCAGCTACTACAGTGATTGAGATCATTGCAACACTTAACAAAGAGCTGCAGTTCATTTCAAAATGGGTGGAAAGGAATATATTTGTCCTAAATATTTCAAAAAATAAAAGCATCGTATTTGGGACGAATCATTCACTAAACCCTACACCTCAACTAAATCTCGCAATGAATAATGTGGAAATTGAGTAAGTGGAGGTGGCTAAACTACTCGGAGTAACCCTGGATTGTAAACTGTCACAGTCAAAACATATAGACATTAGCTAAAATGGGGGGAAGCGCTGTTCTGACTTCTTAACAGCACTATCAAGAAGGCAGGTTCTACAGGCCTTAGTTTTTTCGCACCTGGACGACTGTCAGGTGCCACAAAGAGGGACTGAGGAAAATTGCAATTGGCTCAGAACAGGACAGCACGGCTGGCCCTTAGATGTACACAGAGAGCTGACATTAATAATATGCATGTCAATCTCTCCTGGCTCAAAGTGAAGGAGAGATTTAATTAATCTCGACTTGCATTTGTGAGAAGTATTGACATGTTGAATGCACCGATCTGTCTGTTTGAACTGCTGGCACACAGCTCAGACACCCACGTATACCCCACAAGACATGCCACCAGAGGTCTCTTCACAGTCCTCATATCCAGAACAGACAGTAAAATTAGATTAAAAAAACAATACACCTTATGGAACAGCGGTGACTGTGAAGCAACACAAACATAGGCACAGACACATTTATACAAACACACGATAACATACGCACTATACACACACGCAGAGATGGATTTTGTGTTGTAGTTATGTGGTAGTAGAGTAGGGGCCTGAGGGCACACACTTAATGTGTTATGAAATCCGTTGTGAATGTATAGTAATGTTTTTAAAATTGTACAACTGGCTTAATTCTGATGGACCCCAGGAAGAGTAGCTGCTGCCTTAGTTTTGCAGGGGACGGCAATATTTAGTCTCGCAGAAAGGACAGGACCGGCCCTGGTTGCACTCAGGGTGATAGCTGGTGGCCACTCATTTTAGCCCGACTACCGCCTACCTCACCCGTACCTCCTGTGACCCTCTCCCTCAACCATAATTCCTACCCTTACCCATTCCCCTTGTTCTCTCCCTCACCCGTACTTCCTTGTGTCCCCCTCTCCCTCAGCCATATCCCCCTCGCCCTTATCAATACCCACACTGTGCAATTGTCACACCTCTCCCCCTCCCTGCTCTCCCAGCTTAGTCTCATTACGATGGAGTTTTATGCCTTCATCTGCACAAGGAAGATTGTCAAGGTGTCATGGTGGTTATCTTCTCTGGCCGATGCCTTCTTTCTCCACTGTAATCCCTCAACAAGTGTCCCTGCCTTTTCTCCCCGCTTCACAATCTGTACGCAATAGTCCCCATACAGACGACACACAGCCATCGTATTCTCGTGCCTTGCCCTCTTCATCCGTCCACACAGGGACAGAGGCCTAAATTCTGCTCCACTGTTGGACCAGGGGAGACATCTATATCTGAGGCACAGGGCAGAGAAACACATTAAGGCAGGGATAAAGGGAGAAAATGTGGAAGACAGGGAGCAAGCAAGTGGGGAAAAGAGAAAGACAGGGATGGTGGGAGAAAAAGGGAAAGACGGGGAGGGAGAGCGGGAGGGAGGGAGACACCAGTAGGGGTCATTTGGCAATGGATCAGGGTCATAGCAACAAATGTCTTCCCATACGAACAAATGTGGACCAATAGGCTAAAGTAGTATGCTTTATATAATTATTATCACGGATGCACAATATATCGGTAAGCATATCAGAATCGGGCCGATATTCGCTAAAAATGCCAACATCTGCATCGGCATAACTCCGTAATGATGCCACGAAAAATACAGCGCTACACAGAACAAAAGCAGAAAAATACTAATACTATACTTCCAACAACTAAACCAGTTCAAGTCGAGCAGTCATTTGAAAGAGTGAGAAAATTCCAGCGAGACAACTAATGGCATTCATTGCCCTTGACAATCAACCGTTCTCTGTCGTGGATGATGTTGGCTTTCGCCGACTGGTCGACCACCTCAAGCCCCGGTACACACTACCGAGTATGGGCTATTTTTCAGATGTTACCCTTCCGGAGTTACACAGTATTGTTGGAACGCACATCAATGAGGTACTTGCTATGGGCATCCCAGCTATTAGCTTCACGACTGACGTTTGGACCAGCGATGTCAGCCCCATGAGCATACTGAGTCTGACAGCACAGTGGGTCGACGAGGATTTTGTACTGAGGAAAGCCGTATTGCATGCTCAAGAAGGTGGTGGTTCCCATACCGCTGCTGCCATTTCAATGGCGGTATTTGAGAACATGTTTGAAACAGGAACACACTCTCCATTCGAACAACTGTCTCGAGAAATAAGCTCATCAACTGTGTCTGCAGCAGACGTGATACGCTCTGTCATGGCATTGAAACTCCTGCTGAACAAAACTGCAGACAGACCGTGGGGTTAAAACTTGCAAAAGTACTCTGCAAGAGGCTGTGAACAAGTGATCCGGTGGCCTTCTCTCTGAGCCTCTTTACTGTGTCGCCACCATGCTCGATGCTAGGTACAAGGACCACTACTTCGATGCAGACAAAAAACAGGGTTTACGTTAAATGTTAGACACAGCTGGACAAAATGGAAATGGTCACAGTGACAGTGCGCGCCGACGAAGAGAGGCCACGGACAGACAGAGCTGAAACTTCACTGCTTGACATGTATCATGAAATCCTGGTTGAGACTGAACAAATGAACAACGAAACAGCACAGCAAGTAAGTGAAAGAAATAGGTTTAGATCATGTTTTACTGGTAATGGGGACATACGTAAATGCCAACAAAATAACTTTTTGGTCTGTGTGTGTTTCAACTATTTAACTGTATTAGAATGCTTAAAAGGCCGCAACATTTTTAAATATCGGTTATCGATATCGTTTTTTGGGGGGGCAAGGGAAATATCGGATATTGGTAAATGTCATATCGGTTCATCCCTAAAAATTATATTGCATGCCCTCGTATTTCTTGCATTTATTTCTGTAAAAATTTGAGATACCTATTAAAGAGAAAAGAAAATCAAATTCCATTGTTCTATCATTTATAGATAATTGAAGTAGGGGTAAAATATACAAAATAGGCCCAAAACAAGATGTTGGATGCGGAGAAAAGCGGGCAGGGGGAGGAGGAGTTAGCTTTTCAACTTAGTATTTTTATTGACTCCAGGAAAACAAAATAAAGCCCTCTCTCTAAGAGTGAGAGCGTGCACACTGCGACAGCCATTCAGGCCTTGGGAGCCCCCATTGTAGCAAATTTAAACTAATGAAAGGACACCCCACTGGTGGAAATCCACTGGAACAGCCCCGCAACAGGCCCACAACTGTTCCCCTATGCATGAAAGGTGGAGAGGAAGATAAAAGAAAGAAAGAGAGGGACTTCTGAAATAGGGCCCAAAAGACAAAGGCAAACAAAAGTGGTGACCGTGAGGGGATGACACGACTCATCGCGGTGGAGGGAGCAGGAAGAAAGAAGGGAGAGAGTAGGGAGGACAATGGCACCTCACAGCCGAGTGACATGGTGAAAGAATTAAAAAATCTACACAAGAAGTAGTGTCTCCCCCCGGATTGAATAGCTTAAACCCACAAGGACATACTGTCTGTCTGTGTCTGTCGACTGGGGCTAAACCGGAGGGAGTGGACTAAATCAGTCCAACACTCTCTCTAGACTCCCCCTCCCCTTATCTCTTTCTCCCTGGCAAAGGGGGACTGAGGCAGTGGCACCGGTTCTCACCAACAACCAGAACCCAAACAACTGACTGCTCTGGGTTCTACTCCCGCGGATTGCGCTTTTGTTCCGGCGGCTCCGTCCTGTGTCTGATCTCGTGTCTCTTTGTGTCCCTAAACACAATTACCATTTAAACTCCATGGCAACTGACATAACGAAAAATAATATATTTTAAATGTACTTGCTATGAAAAGCTATATTGGTAAGAGTTCTATGGTTTCTAATGGCTGCTAATATCCAAGGAGGTCGAGACAAGCCAATGGCAAAAAAATTATAAAATAAAGTTTTGCTTTTCTCTGCCAATTATGATTCTGTAAGGGCCTTTATGTTCTTGGATAACACCCCCTTTAAATTTCTCGATAGTTAAAGGAAAATAATCTTAACAAGGGACCGTGTCACCCATTTTAAATGGATGCCCAGGCTTAATTTACAATTGAAGCATGCCCACCTCGGGCAGACACACACAGCATTTACATTCAGGCTGGCACGCAGAGGGAGAGGCATTTGTTTGACATGTACTTATTAAAGCTGTCCAAATTATATTAAACCCCCCTGAAACACACACACACGTATGTAGGCACACACACACACACTAATTTGTATGCTACTGCTCTAACACAGACGAATCAATAGTGATGCGCTTTGCATAAATTTAAAATACTGACAAATAGGCCTAAATTCAATGAAGATACAGGCACATTTAAAGCTATTTTCCCTGTGAAAACACAACGACACTGCAGACGGACGCATTATTAAAAGTCTCAGGTCACAGAAAGATCTGACACTTAGCCAACACTGACACTCCACACGTGAACAACACCGCACAAGCTAGCCCGAGGCCTATCCCAGGACCTTTCACTTCCTACACAGGGGACCTCTCTACCCATCACCCCCTTCTGATTATTGGATCGATGCTGTGATTGATTAGTGGCAAAGAATAGGTAGGAAATAAAAACAGGTCAAACGTCAATAACGCCCCCCATGTATGACTAAAGGTGTGAAAAATGTAAAAGTTGATAGCCTCCTGCCAGACCTCATTACCCAACCCTCACAGACAAAGGCCCAAGGCCTAGGTCCATTCTCCAAGCCAGTCACAGCTTTAGTGCTGGTCTCTTTTCTTTTCTCTTGGTAATGCTGGTCAGCTTAGGAGAAAGGAACCATTATGGAAGCTGCTTGTGGGCTCACCTTCGTAAAACCACATCTTAAAGTCAGGCAATAACAGGCCTATATGCCTTCGTATCCCCCAGCCATGCAGGATCATAGGACAGAGATGGGAGTGGGGTTCATTCTCGCAGGAGGTTGTTTTTGTCCGAATGACCCTCTCCTTGTCCTCGTTTGACCTGCTACCCCCCAGCCAACCAAACCAGGACTTGCATAATACATTTGTATTCATGGTAAAAAAAAAAGAAGCTGATTGAATTTCTGAATCGAATGGAGTTGATGCGATTGATTTATTCTGTGACAAAGAAAGTAGCCTCGAGTTATCAGACACTCAACAAATAATCATGAATGCATCGTTTCCTACTACACATTTTTCAATATTTAATGAAGTAACGCACAATATCATCAGTTGAGTGCTACACATTTTTCAATATTTAATGAAGTAACGCACAATATCATCAGTTGAGTGCTGTCCACTCTATTGAAGCGTTAACAAAGAATAAAGAAGAGGAGAAGGGCAGATGGAGTCTGCATCTGGGACAGTAAAACCTTTGGCCGTAAGTAGCAGGGCCTGACGTGGTGAGACTCATTTATTTCATGCTAATATATTTGGGGCTGGTTCTATAGGCTGACAGCAGGGGCTGCAAGGTGGTCAATACCTTAGGTTGTGTTGTCTCTCCGAAACATTTCCCACCTCTGTTTCTCACAGTCAGAATAGGGACAATGTGTGTGTGCACATGTTTGGACAGGTACAATAGAAGCTTACTGGACTGTGATCTCTTGTCATTGTGTGATGCCATTCTTCCAGGACTACTTCCTGCATGACTATGTCCCACCGGTTTGCCCTTGTCTGTGGTTGGACTATGGGCATTTCCGTGTAAAAAGCCACATGAGCTCTAACATATGAAGTTCATAGGAGCTAGGGATGACCCCAATTAATCGACTGGTCGCTCATAGGCTGTTGGTCGACCAAGATGTGTTTTTGTAGAGCAGCAGCAAATAAAAAACAAAATAAATAAATATTTATATACACTGTGTGTGTGTATATGTGTATCTATATATATACATACATATATACACACACACACATATATATTTATTTATTTGCTGCTCCTCTACAAAAACACATCTTGGTGTATGTATGTGTATATATATATATATATATACACACACACACATATATACACACACACACACAGTTGAAGTCGGAAGTTTACATACACCTTAGCCAAATACATTTACACTCAGTTTTTCACAATTCCTAACATTTAATCCTAGATAACATTTCCTGTCTTAGGTCAGTTAGGATCACCACTTTATTTTAAGAATGTGAAATGTCAGAATAATAATAGAGAATGATTTATTTCATTTTTTATTTCTTTCATCACATTCCCAGTGGGTCAGAAGTTTACATAAACTCAATTAGTATTTGGAGCATTGCCTTTCAATTGTTTAACTTGGGTCAAATGTTTTGGGAAGCCTTCCACAAGCTTCACACAATAAGTTGGGTGAATTTTGGCCCATAGCTCCTGACAGAGCTGGTGTAACTGAGTCAGGTTTGTAGGCCTCCTTGCTCGCACACGCTTTTTCAGTTCTGCCCACAAATTTTCTATAGGATTGAGGTCAGGGCTTTGTGATGGCCACTCCAATACCTTGACTTGTCCTTTAGCCATTTTGCAACAACTTTGGAAGTATGCTTGGGGTCATTGTCCATTTGAGACCAAGCTTAAACTTCCTGATTGATGTCTTGAGATGTTGCTTCAATATATCCACATATTCTTCCATCCTCATGATGCCATTTAGTTTGTGAAGTGCACCAGTCCCACCAGGAGCAAAGCCCCACCACAACATGATGCTGCCACCCCCGTGCTTCACGGATGGGATGGTGTTCTTCGGCTTGCAAGCCTCCCCCTTTTTCCTCCAAACATAACGATGGTCCTAATGGCCGAACAGGTCTATTTTCGTTTCATCAGACCAGAGGACATTTCTTCAAAAAGTACGATCTTTGTCCCCATGTGCAGTTGCAAACCTTAGTTTTGCTTTTTGATGGCGGTTTTGGAGCAGTGATTTCTTCCTTGTTGAGCAGCCTTTCAGGTTGTCGATAAAGGACTCGTTTTACTGTGGCAATAGATACTTTTGTACCCGTTTCCTCCAGCATCTTCACAAGGTCTTTTGCTGTTCTGGGATTGATTTGCAATTTTCACACCAAAGTACGTTCATCTCTAGGAGACGGGAACGCGTCTCCTTCCTGAGCGGTATGACGGCTGCGTGGTCCCATTGGGTTTATACTTGCGTATTATTGTTTGTACAGATGAATGTGGTGCCTTCAGGGGTTTGGAAATTGCTCCCAAGGATGAACCAGACTTGTGGAGGTCTACAATTTTTTTTCTGAGGTCTTGGCTGATTTCCCAATGATGTCAAGCAAAGAGGAACTGAGTTTGAAGGTAGGCCTTGAAATACATCCACAGGTACACCTCCAATTGACTCAAATGATGTAAATTATCTTATCAGAAGCTTCTAAAGCCATGACATAATTTTCTGGAATTTTCCAAGCTGTTTAAAGGTACAGTCAACTTAACGTATGCAAACTTCTGACCCACTGGAATTGTGATACAGGGAATTAGAAGTGAAATAATCTTTCTGTAAACAATTGTTGGAAAAATTACTTGTGTCATGCACAAATTAGATGTCCTAAACGACTTGCCAAAACTACAGTTTGTTAACAAGAAATTTGTGGAGTGGTTGAAAAACGAGTTTTAATGACTCCAACCTAAGTGTATGTAAACTTCCGACTTCAACTGTATATATATATATATATATTACACACATACACGGGAATATATATATACACTGCTCAAAAAAATAAAGGGAACACTTAAACAACACAATGTAACTCCAAGTCAATCACACTTCTGTGAAATCAAACTGTCCACTTAGGAAGCAACACTGATTGACAATAAATTTCACATGCTGTTGTGCAAATGGAATAGACAAAAGGTGGAAATTATACACAATTAGCAAGACACCCCCAATAAAGGAGTGGTTCTGCAGGTGGTGACCACAGACCACTTCTCAGTTCCTATGCTTCCTGGCTGATGTTTTGGTCACTTTTGAATGCTGGCGGTGCTTTCACTCTAGTGGTAGCATGAGACGGAGTCTACAACCCACACAAGTGGCTCAGGTAGTGCAGCTCATCCAGGATGGCACATCAATGCGAGCTGTGGCAAGAAGGTTTGCTGTGTCTGTCAGCGTAGTGTCCAGAGCATGGAGGCGCTACCAGGAGACAGGCCAGTACATCAGGAGACGTGGAGGAGGCCGTAGGAGGGCAACAACCCAGCAGCAGGACCGCTACCTCCGCCTTTGTGCAAGGAGGAGCACTGCCAGAGCCCTGCAAAATTACCTCCAGCAGGCCACAAATGTGCATGTGTCAGCATATGGTCTCACAAGGGGTCTGAGGATCTCATCTCGGTACCTAATGGCAGTCAGGCTACCTCTGGCGAGCACATGGAGGGCTGTGCGGCCCCACAAAGAAATGCCACCCCACACCATGACTGACCCACCGCCAAACCGGTCATGCTGGAGGATGTTGCAGGCAGCAGAACATTCTCCACGGCGTCTCCAGACTCTGTCACGTCTGTCACATGTGCTCATGTGCTCAGTGTGAACCTGCTTTTATCTGTGAAGAGCACAGGGCACCAGTGGCGAATTTGCCAATCTTGGTGTTCTCTGGCAAATGCCAAACGCCAAACAAATGCCCCACCTGTGGACGTCGGGCCCTCATACCACCCTCATGGAGTCTGTTTCTGACCGTTTGAGCAGACACATGCACATTTGTGGCCTGCTGGAGGTAATTTTGCAGGGCTCTGGCAGTGCTCCTCCTTGCACAAAGGCGGAGGTAGCGGTCCTGCTACTGGGTTGTTGCCCTCCTACGGCCTCCTCCACGTCTCCTGATGTACTGGCCTGTCTCTTGGTAGCGCCTCCATGCTCTGGACACTACGCTGACAGACACAGCAAACCTTCTTGCCACAGCTCGCATTGATGTGCCATCCTGGATGAGCTGCACTACCTGAGCCACTTGTGTGGGTTGTAGACTCCGTCTCATGCTACCACTAGAGTGAAAGCACAGCCAGCATTCAAAAGTGACCAAAACATCAGCCAGGAAGCATAGGAACTGAGAAGTGGTCTGTGGTCACCACCTGCAGAACCACTCCTTTATTGGGGGTGTCTTGCTAATTGCGTATAATTTCCACCTTTTGTCTATTCCATTTGCACAACAGCATGTGAAATTTATTGTCAATCAGTGTTGCTTCCTAAGTGGACAGTTTGATTTCACAGAAGTGTGATTGACTTGGAGTTACATTGGGTTGTTTAAGTGTTCCCTTTATCTTTTTGAGCAGTGTATATATATTATATATACACATACACACACACATATATATACATACACACACACTTATTATTGCACACGAGACACCTGTCTTATTTGCGCCTATCTCAGTGAACTAATCCATTGCAAGAAGCCAAGCCAAGGCACTTAATACTGCAAAACATGGCAAAGAAATTACATTTTTGGCTTAAATTAAAAACTTCAGGTTTTGGTCAAATCAATACAAACACAGATAGAAACCCTCTGCATTTTCAAACATTGTGGTGGCAGCATCATGTTATGGGTATGCTTGTCACCGGCAGGGACTGGAGAGTTTGTCAGGATCAAATGAAATATGAAAGGAGCAAAGCCCAATTAAAAAGTTAGAGGAAAACCAGCCTCAGTGTTCTGAATACCTAACATTGGTAGAGTTTTATTTTCCAGAGGGACCATTTTAATGGCAAACACACACCAGTATGTCTTTCCAAAAGGTGTTTAGTGTTCCTGAGGGGTCCAGTCTGTCCTAAATCTGCTTGAAAATCAGATACAGGTTTGAATATTGTTGTCCATCAATGATTCCCAACCAAATGTATTGAGCTTGAGCAATGTTGACAAAAACAATGGATATACAGTGTACAAAACATTAAGAACAGCTTTGCAATACTGAGTTACACCCCCACCCCCCTTTGCCTTCAGAACAGCCTCAGTTCGTCTGGGCATGGACTCTACAAGGTGTCGAAAGCATTCCACAGGGATGCTGGCCCATGTTGACTTCCATGCTTCCCACAGTTGTGTCAAGTTGGCTGGATGTGGTGGACCATTCTTGATACACACAGGAACCTGTTGAGCATGAAAAACCCAGCAGTGTTTGCAGTTCCTGTCACAAACCGGTGTGCCTTGCACCTACTACCACACCCCGTACAAAGACACTTAAACCTTTTGTCTTGCCCATCCACCCTCTGAATGGCACACATACTACACACAATCCATGTCTCAATTGTCAAAACATCCTTCTTTAACCCTTCATCTATACTGATTGAAGTGGATTTAACAAGTGACATCAATAAGTGATCAAACTTTCACCTGTATTCACCTTTCACAGAAAGAGCATGTTTTGTACTCTCAGTGTATGTTGCCATAAGAGTTTTTCCAGAGTTGGTAGAATCTTATTCAAAATTATTTTACAGCTGTAATTGCTGCCAAAGCTGCTTCCACCAAGTATTAACTCTGGGGTGTGAAGACATACACAGTCAAGACATCTTCGTATATTTGCAAAAAAATTATAATAAATCACAATTTCCCCAATTTGACAGTATTATTCCAACCTCAGTGTGGAAATATATATAAAACACAGGAAATCATGTTTTTGACTGCACTGGGCCTTTAAGTGATTAGAATGTGTCATTCTGTTACCACATGTTTTTTTATACAAATAAAATTATAATTAACAGTATGACTGCAACTGAATTTGCTACATTGGGAATTCATAGTAGTCAAAGCTACAGTTGGGTCACCTGCTACTGTCCTCCCTTCCAATGGCATACTTATGTTCAGCTCATAACTGTTTTCTTTCTCTTTCTGTCACATGGTGGTCAAAGCAAGTGTGTGAAAACAGTCTGGACAACCCCTTCCTCCCCCTTCTCTCTTTCTCCAGTTAATGTCACCTCTCTTGGCTCTTACTGACACCGACCCCCCATGAGCCCCCTCTCATTCCATTTACTATCATCAGCCCTCTCACCCACTGAGCACCGACTGACACCAGACAAAAAGTTGTACAAATTTGGTCAGTCCAAATCTGAACCAATGATAGACGTCAGTTTCAAAAGGTTGGACAGCATAGTAAAGTACAGAAAAGTAGAGTACTGTATTGTAGTTTATGGGTCAGTGCAATACAGTACACTAGAGTAGAGTACAGTATAATTTACTGTATTGTAATTATACTAACTAATAGCTCATTCAATTTGTAAAGCGCTTTTCTCACACCCAAGGCACCAAAAAATTAATTAAATAATAATAAAAGCAATCCAAAACACAGAACATTGGATACAGACAACAAACAAAGCTATCAGAGCCAGAGGACATGAGATTAGAATTAGCAGAGGTCCATGAAAGCTTTTCTGAACACCACAGCCTTGAGCTGTGTCTTTAACGAGGACAGAGACTCTGCAGCCCTAATAGTGTCTGGAAGTGCCTTGCACATGGAGCCACATCTCTGTGACCCATAGATTCTAGTCTGCTGCGGGGCTGCTGAAGGGAGCAAAGGGGGTGTGTGTGGCAGGAGGGTAGAAGGAGGTCTGTACTCTACGGTCCTAAACTCTACAGTGCTGTACTGTGATGTCCAAACTTGTGAAACATAAATGCCTATGATTGGTACAGATTTGGTCTTGTTTGGGGGCGGGGCTCATTTGAATAATAACCACTGTGTAGAATAATACCCAAACATGCAAAGGAGGATATCACGTTTTTCTACCTTTGTGAACCTATTCAGGATACATCACCGTGAAGAGAATGACATTCATATTTATGCATTTCTGTATTGTACAGATCAGGGACCCATGATGTCATTCTGTTACCGGGTGTTAATCCACTTCCTGTAGTTCAATACAAAAATATATTTTTTTCAAACTCAAGATATCATAGCTGACACCCCATTATTTCTGCAGACATTTTGAATCTTTTGAGTTTTTGGAAAACACGGTCCCAAAAAGAACTGAGCGAGATTTTACCGTCCTTCTGTTGGCAAACTTTAAGTCTGCACTGGTCTTCGAATAAGTGGAAATTGTTAAAGGGGCAGTGTAGTCAGAAAGGTGATTTTCACATTTAAAGATATATATTTCCCCATTATGAGGTCGAAATAACACTGATAATGCCCTTTTCAAAGGTTTAGCATACTTTTAAAGTGAGTCTCAGTGCCATGTTGTTACCGTGAAATTGCCCCATACGTCTTTCAATTCCGGTCTTGTGATCCTAAATACTGCCTGCAAAGACTGCCATTCAAAATGACTAATCCTAAATAGGTCACTAAAATGTGTTTTTAGCAAATAGTGTAACTGTACTAGATGTGTTACATCTTTAAAAAAGGACTAGTTTTAAATCAGTTCAAAGACTGAGTCAAAACTATAAATAAAGCCATTACCCAGTAGAATGACATCTCATTTTTGGGGAGATACTCCAAAACGAATGTTATCCTACTACAAACAGACAAAAAGTAACATAGGGTTAACCTGTTGGGGACAAGGGGTGATATTTTCACTTTTGCTGAAAATCGTATGATTTTTAAACGGCCTCGTACTCAATTCTTGCTAGTACAATATGCATATTTTTAGTACCATTGGATAGAAAACAACCTCTAGTTTCTAAAAACGTTTGAATTTTTTCTCTGAGTTGAACACAAGTCATTTGGCAGCACTTTCCCTGAGCAGGAAGTAGAATGAAAGATGTCTATGCTCGCTTCAACGCTCTGCCTATACATGGTCATGCCACCTATGACCCGAAACACACCTCACACGCCTTCCTCTGGGTGTCAAGAGGACGTCAGAGGAGAAATTTTGTGTTTATCTTGTTCTGACGTGAAATAAGACCTATTTCTTTGACGTGACCGTCCATTTCCGGAAGTCTGAAGTGCGCGACTTTGAAGAGAGATTGTGTTTTGTTTTGCTGCCGTTTCGGATGTCAACTATCTCCGGCTCGGATTTGATTTGATAAATGAGACCATATCATCGTAATGTATGTTTTTTCAATATAGTTTAATCAGATTATTTGAATTTTTTCGGGAGTTTTGTCGTGTTCCGTCGTGTGACTTTGTTTACTTGGAGTGATCCGTGCCACGCGACTAGTACCCATGCTAAATGAAGTGGGAAAGGTACCATTCTGAATGTAATGAACGACTCATCTGGACTAAGGACATCTTGATCAACATTCTGATGAAATTTCAGCAAAAGTAAGATCCAATTTATAATGCTATTTCATATATCGGTGTGCATGTGAACTGGTCGTGGGCGCCCAGCTGGTTCTGGCTGGCGTGGCTATGCTAATTTAGCGCTACATTTTGTTTTCGCTATAAAACATTTAATAAATCTGAAATATTGTCTGGAATCACAAGAATCCTGTCTTTCAATTGCTGCACAGTATGTATTTCTCAGATATGTTTTATGATGAGTAATTAGTTATTTGACGTTGGTGTCTGTAAATGTTATGGCTGCTTTCGGTGCAATTTCTGATTGTAGCTGAAATGTAATTTATGATTTATACCATAAATATGCACATAAAAAAAAAAAAACATATGCTATACAATAAATATGTTATCAGACTGTCATCTTATGAAGTTGTTTCTTGGTTAGTGGCTATATATATATCTTTATTTGGTCGAATTAGTGATAGCTGGTGATGGAGTAAAACACTGATGGAGGTAGAAAAGTGGTGTAATAGATTTACATATTTTGTCTTCCCTGTAAAACATTTTAAAAATCGGACATGTTGGCTTGATTCACAAGATGTGTACCTTTCATATGCTGTATTGGACTTGTTAATGTGTGAAAGTTAAATATTAAAAAAAAATGTTTTTTTTGAATTTGCCGCTCTGCCTTTTCAGTGGAATGTGGGAGGAGGTTAAAGGTTAAAACATTAATTTCAAGAAATTATTAAATAGTTTGACAACGCTGTTTGTCAGCTTTTTAAGTGATATCAATCAACCGTTATTTTTTTCCAGTGAAGACATGGATGTCTGATGGTATGCAAAATAGGTAAACTTTGAGCACCTTTATCTTGAATGTTTTGGCATTCAAGTCCAAAAAGTCACTTTCTGAGCACTTCTACAATGGGAAAATACAGTATATGTATTAAGGTTGAAAGGCAGGAACCTGGTTACCGAGATTTTCCGGGATTTACAGGCCAAAACCACTCCCTATTCCATGAAAAATAACTGCGAGAAATTGTTTAATTATATATATGAACAGCATGGTGTGAAATGGAACTGTTAAATGATATCCAATGTCTAAATCTGGCTTCTCTACAGCCTCTGCATGATGAATCAACTATCGGGGTGGGTTAAAGACAGTCCATCTCAGTATGGAGCACAGTTCACAATGTACGTAGACCTACAGTATCATCTCATCATGGTAAATGCTTTTATTTTGACAGATAGACCTACATTTGCTGCAGCATGGCCTATGCTACAGTAATATAAAGACAGTATGCAGGTCTAATTTACCCATCTCCATCTAGCTTTACCTTGTTTTTTAAATTGTAATTTCAGCTGCAGTTTTAAAAACAGCCTACCACTTGAATATCTTTGCTTTAAATCAGTACACTCGCGAGCATTCTGTCTTTCTCTATCAACCATTCAAATTGCATCCAAAATAGATCATCCTGTTCTAGATTGATATATAGCCCAATATATTGATGTCCTAGCCTACCTCTTTCAGGTAATACATTCAATGCAGTATTAGCCTTATATTTAGCTAATTAATGATGGGTTATGCATAATAAGCTTCTAACTTATAGCCTCTGTCGCTTGGGCAATACGCAAGCACCTGGCCTCTTCTTAAAAAACGCTCCTTAGCTCTTGGAGTCCCATGTAGGAAAAGCTCGACTAGAATAGGTTGCTGGAAATGTTTTGCATTTCTTATACCAATAGACCTTTCGCAGAGGGACACAAGCTCAGCTTGTGTATATATAGTGTATGTACCTTAAAGGTGAGGCAATTTATTATAAATGCTGTGCCATATATTTTTTTAACATTCACAAGCTGAATGTTAAATACAGCAGCTAATAGAACTCACGGGTAGTTTGATAGAAGAGTGAAAGCGCGATGGTGGTAGCTATAGCCGTTATTTATTCAGACCCATAACCATTCAATCTTCATGAAGAGAAGTGAAAGCCTTCTGCATCTAATTCTAGTCCTACATTATTTAAGGATGTCATTAGAATGATAAAGGACAAAGAAACTTATTTCATTGAACTGTTGAAAGCCAGGACGGAATGAAGAAACAATTGAGAGAGAAAGGTGGTAAGATAATAACATTAGGGGAAATATTATGAAAGGTATATATGATTCAGTCTACTAATTAGCCTATACAAATAGGCCATATTATTTTTCAAAATTAAAATCTAATTCGCTAGCCTATACTTGTAACTTTGTAGGCCACATGTGCTGCACCAGAATGTCATGTTCTCTCCTTGCTTTATCATGGTAATTCCAGGGCATATAATACAGTACAGTAATACAGTTCACACAACAAGATTAGCCTACTGGAGCTACTTTAATTTATTTACCCAAAATAGCATATAGCTAGCTACATCTATGGGCTTTTATGCTTTTCTGTCATGCGTAATGCGCAGGAGCCTATTTCATATACAGTGCCTTCGGGAAAGTATTCAGACCCCTTGACTTTTTCCACATTTTGTTACTTTACAGCCTTATTCTAAAATGGATTACTTTCCGAATGCACTGTATGTAATGCATAACGGCACAATCATTTCGGCTTTTTTGAACATGGGCTCATAAAATGTATTTAATATATGGCTCATCAGAGTCAGGTGGCATCAGGTTAGAATTTTGACTCTGATCAAAGCTCTAATCAAATCCAGACATACTTAAATGCTTTATAAATGTTTTGGAATGACACTTCCAGTTTTGGCGGGAAATACCGGGTTACACGGAAGAAAAGTGATTTAATCTCGGGATGGGACATTTGTAAAATACATGGAAAATATTTGACCCTAGTATGTATGGAAAGTTTTGTTCAACTCAAAAGGGGTGCTGTCAAATGTTTTGCCTCTATTATACTGTAGGTAAGGCTAATCTCTTATTTATCCTATACCCTGTATAGGAGTCCCATTGGGATACTAGTCTTTTTAGCGGACCTAAAAAACACACCCTAACAGACACTAATCAGTGTGATGATCATTGTTGTGATGACAGTGTCTTCCATCAACATTAGGACTCCTGTACACCATTCTCAATTCTGACACTGTGGGGAGGAGAAAAGAAGAGTAGAGTTCTCTCTCTCAGAGTGAAAGACAGAGACACTGAGAGTGACATAGAGAGAGAGAGAGAGACAGAGACAGAGACAGAGAAAGAAGTAGGAAGGAGAGAATGAGAGGGAGGAAAAAAAGAGTTAGAGATTGATTAGTGCTTGTTTTTAAGGAGCTTATTGGCCAATGGAGAGACAGAGACCAGAATGCACTGGGATAGTTAGGCCCTCAACACTCTGCTATCAGCTCACTAATCTGCCCCCCCCCCCCCCCCACACACACACTGAGACACATAGGCTACAAATACATATCAACATGCACAAACACACACACACAGCTCAACTCATACAAGCACAAACTGAGACTCATCGACTTGCCTACAAGTACAGAAAGATTCTCAAATACACACAGAGACAAACACTCTGATACACTCCACACAAATACACAAAACTGCAAGGCTTAAATATCAATGCATGTTGATCATGAATCCATGGACAATTAGCAGCAGTGTTTCAGATCAGGACCCACTCCACCAGTCCACTGGCTGAGAGCCACCCAATCTCAAACATGTCCCCTCTAAAACATGTGGACACATCCCTGTCTTATCTAACACACACACAGTCACACGCACGCACAGCCACACACTCCCGCTCACTGAAAGTGGTATCCTCCGGGAGGCACCAGGGCAGCAGAATGCAGGCCATCTGACACTGTGTTCACCTGCATGTATTAAGACTGGCAAGGTGGGATCTGGCTCGCTCTCTCTCACACACACCTACCCCCAGAGTTCACTCTGAGTGCACTTACGTAACCCAGTCTGTCATGAATACATTATCAACACACAAGATCTTCAGGTGAGAGGACTTGCATTATACATTTTACGTGCAGCAATAATTTGCATGTATGCTCCTACCCAAAGCTAGTCAACTTATGAAGTAAAATGTTCAGGACAAATAAAACAGCAGCATACAAATGAATGAATGTCAATGTCTTCAGAATATGCCAGCGGCTGGCCAGAGAAAACAGCCGTCGGTTAAATAGCCGATAACCGACTCATTGTCAGCCGGATACTTTTTCACCATTAACTAACTAGGCTTCTTTTCATAGAAAAGTTTAAATTCGCTAGTCAGAATTGTCTGTGAAGCCTACAATGAACGATAGCCATCTTCTAGTGATCTATTGATAGGACAGGCGCCTGTCAATCGCAAAGCGAGCGACGGGGGCAATGCTGGTTTGTCAGTCTGCTGTCGGTTGTTACTCTCGGTACCGGTGTTATTTTTGTGAGCTCTGGTTGGCTGCAGGCAAATTTATTTTCAAGGACGAGAGAGAGCATGATGCTTCACATCGTCCCGTGGGTGAATTTACACATCCCATGTAATGTAAGTGGTAACAATAATTTGACATCCACTTAATTATTGTTGTGGCGCATTTATTATTATTTTCTTTTGCGTGTTTCATAAGTCTACTACCTGCCACAGAGTCGGGGTGCATAGGCTATTTAGCCTCCTGTGCTTTGATTGACGACCGAACAGCAAGTGTTGAATAGTTCAGAAAAGGTATCGCACTGAATGAATAAAGGCCATCTCCTATATACTGTAACTTTGCTATTCATAAATCATACAACGTAGTTATAAGGGCTGTTCTTATGCACGACCCAACACAGAGTGGCTTTTTGCCACAATAAAACTATACTGAAACAAAAAAAACGCAACATGCCATAATTTCAAAGATTTGACTGAGTTACAGTTCATATAAGGAAATCAATTGAAATATATTCATTAGGCCCTAATCTATGGATTTCACACGACTGGGAATACAGATATGCATCTTGTTGGTCACAGATACCTTAAAAAGGCCATGGAAGAACTGGGACATTTTCAGCTTCCAGGAATTGTTTACAGATCCTTGCGACATGGGGGCCGTGCAATATCATGCTAAAACATGAGGTGATGGCGGTGGATGAATGGCACAACAATGGGTCTCAGGATCTCGTCAGGGTGTCTCTGTGCATTCAAAATGCTATCGATAAAATGCAATTGTGTTTATTGTCCGTAGCTTATGCCTGCCCACCGCCACCATGGGGCAATCTGTTCACAACGTTGACATCAGCAAACCGCTCGCCCACACGACGCCAGTCTGCCCGATGCAGTTGAAACCAGGAATCAGCCGTAAAGAGCACACTTCTCCAGCGTGTCGGGGTGGCTCCTCTCAGACCAATCCCACAGGTGAAGAAGCCTAATGTAGAGGTTGTGGGTTGGCGTGGTTACACATGGTCTGCGGTTGTGAGGCTGTTTGGACGTACTGCCAAATTCTCTAAAACGACATTGGGAGGCGGCTTATGGTAGAGCAATTAACATTCAATTCTCTGGCAACAGCTCTGGTGGACATTCCTGCAGTCAGCATGCCAATTGCACATTCCCTCAAAACAGACATCTGTGGCATTGTCTTGTTTGATTAAACTGCACATTTTAGAGTGGCCTTTTATTGTCCCCACACCCATCAGGTGGATGGATTATCTTGGAAAATGTGAAATGCTCTTTTAATTCAGCTCATGAAACCAACACTTTACATGTTGAGTTTATATTTTTGTTCAGTGTAGTTTACCTCAAAGAAAATCTAAGCCTTCCAAAAAGATAGAAATGACCTCCTTTGATGTTGCAATCTCAATTTTCAACAGTCTTTGAATTAGCAAGCTAGATTTAATTTTGCCACAGTAAATGAAATTGAAAGAGTTGACTAGACTCTTTTTTCTGAGTACATTACTAATCTACTGCCTTTCCTAAAAGTCCCACCCACAGTGATTGATTGACAGGTCTGAAACCCTACTAACTGTGACTCGCAAACATCCTACCCACTCCCCTGACAACCCCACCCACAGTGATTGATTGACAGGCTAAACTGTTAAGGGATAGTTCACCCAAATTACACATCAGTTTCCTTACCCTAAGTGTCCACATACAACTATAAATGTGACTTTAATCTCAAGACAGGCTTAATGTTAATATGTTTTTTAGGTTTAGGCCTAGACGATATCCAAACAACTAACACACTGAATTCATACATTTCTACATTTGAATTGTAAGGTCATTTCTATCAAGGCATTAGAAGAGCTTTTTCTGCTAAACCTTTTCCCAGGAATGGCCATCTAGATCCCTCAGTCCATCCTGCTACAGCTGATGGGTGAAAACGTGGGTGGCCTTGCAGCTCTGCAGGTGGCTGGGGCCCTTGGCTGGGAAGACAGCAATAAGGAATTTAAGAGAGAGAGGTACAGAGGGACGAGAGAGGTGCTGGGAGACCATGGATGGGTACATCCTACAGCAGTGTCGGGTCAAGAAGGAGATGAGAGGTGGATGAGGGTGAATGCATATGGAGAGAGAGAGAGAGAACGAAGGAGTGGTACAAGGTATAGCCTTTAGAACAGACAGTCAGGGTCAGAGAAAAAAGAGAGAGGGCTGCCTGCTCTAACCAACACCCTCCACCCAAATCAGTACCCCCCATCCTGGCACACAGCACCCTGTATTGAGCAGGGATGACTGGGGCATCTCTACCCTGGATAGAGGGCTAGGGCTAAGCCTGGGGACACTGGGGAAGTGGAGCAATAGGAGGTAGGTTTTCGTATTAAGGCTGGCAGGAAAAACAGTGAGGGAGAGCAGGAAAGCGAGAAAGAAGACAAAACGGGGATATCTAGCTGGAACTGGTACAGTGCAGAAGGCGATAGCTAACTAGTCGATTAGGCGAGGGGTTCTTCTGATTCTGCCCCCCCCCCGTCCCAGCTCAACTCAGATCTGACAGATGGGTGGCTTGGGGAGAGGGCAACCCAAAAAATATTACTGTGTCATGTCTGAAGTGTGGATTTGGTGGGAATCTAAAACAGAAAGACAAGACCGCTGCAGTATTTGTCAGATTTTCTCTCCAAGTGCTCACACTAGCGTGTCATGACTGAAAACAGTCCTTTGGACCAAATTCCAATCAATAAAAAATAAAAATAAATGACATTCTTGGTCTCTTTCTCTCTTTCCTTGTCCCAGTAGGTTTCTCTCCTCTTCGTAAGTTTGACTGTGCCCCCTAGTGGTAGCCTAAAGCGACTTATAATGTAATGTTTGAGTGCATTCGGTCAAACAAAATAAATAGAGTAGCTTTAATCGAACATCACCTCTTGTCAATCGTAGTCGTAGATATAGCCTAAAGACTCAAAAAGTGACATTAATTATGGCTTCAAATCAAAACGAAAGTCACTCATTGAATCCTGGAGCTGACATCGAGGCCAGTTATTACAGCCATCTGTTTTCCATTGAATAGCAGTATCATTAAGTGAACCGTTCCCAGAAAGTACACTATTCAGGGGTGGATATAAGAGTTATTTTCCAAAAGCCCCTTTCAGAAAACTATGGTAAAAACCTTGAAACCGTGTCTACTGTACACAAGGCCTCCTGGGGTAGGGAGGTGGTGTGTGTGTGAGTGTGTGCTCATGCATGCCGAGGGGGGAGAAACACGATGTTTCACGTTTGTAGTGGCTAAAATAGCCTCACTGAACTCTGGCACGTTTGGGTAAGCACCGAGTGGCCGACGGAAGAGCTCTTCCTTCCTTTCTCGGAGCCACGAGGGGATCACTCTTCCACTGGTATCACTATAAACCTCAGGTCAGACAGCATCATGTCAATAACAACATAGTCACATCATGTCCATAACCCATTTGACCTGGGCAGAGAGCGGACTAGGAATCAGTGTATTGCTGATATACCAGACCTCCACCCATTTTCGAATTTCATTTTGTGTGAAAATGGGTCAAAAATGTCAAGAAAAAAATACATGTTTTTTCCTACAATATAGCTATTTCGATTTTTTTTATTTACTTTGTCATTAAATAAACATGAGGATTTTGGAATAAGGAAAAGGCTCCTATGATGACAAACACCTGTTATTTTTTTTTAGCCTTGCCTTATGCCCTAGACTCCAGCCCAACCACTGTCTTTAATTAATACTGGCTTAGGCCCCATTGCTCCTGTCACACCAGGGAGTTTACGGCACACCAAACCCCCCACTCCCATGGTCCCAACTTATCCCTCCTACTCTCTCCATCTCTCCTCCTTTCATCTCTTCCCCTCTACTACACCTCTCTTCCTCCTCCTTTCTTCCTTCCCCCTCCCCCCCACCTCTTTTTTCTCCTCTCTCCTCCACCGAGACCAAAACAAGATGGCGCGTGGACAGTGATTAAAAGCCAACCGTTCTCAGGTTAGTGGTTGATAAGTTACTTGTATAATAATTGTATCTGTGTCTTTAACCCTTTCAGAGACTAACAGAACAGGTGGACTAGTACACAATGATAGCAAGTATGTAGTCTTGTCCAAACCAGAAACCCCTGTATCTGAAGTGTGAGGCAACTTGATAAACATGTACACCCCATTGACAGGATGCTAGTCTATTGCATATCCTTAATGTTGAGTGCTGGCTGCGCAGAGCCATTGGGTCCCATTTTGAGACTCTGGTATGACTTAACCGTGGATCGAACCCCCAATCTCAAGACGGACACTCTACACTACCAACATTGTCCCCACTACAAAATAACACCACGATTATAAATGGTCCCGTGTGGCTCAGTTGGTAGAGCATGGCGCTTGCAACGCCAGGGTTGTGGGTTCATTCCCCACGGGGGGACCAGGATGAATATGTATGAACTTCCCAATTTGTAAGTCGCTCTGGATAAGAGCGTCAGCTAAATGACTTAAATGTAAATGTAAATGTAGACCTATGTGTTCTTGTATTTTGTAGATTATGTGGGACCACTAGTGGGGTTGGTTAAGTGAGGAGAGGCGAGGTGGGGTTGGAGCATCTCTTGTATTAGGCCAACTATTGTTGAACGCAATTTTAAAAAATGTAGGCTATGGCTGTTACAACATTTTTTATGAGGACAACCAAAATGTCACAAAAGTTGCCCACAAGCGACAAAGTTGGATGTACAGTACCAAAAGACCTATCCCGCCACTAGGGCTAAGACGGTGATGGAATTTTGGATGACATAATTGGCCTGCCAAATGACTGCAGTCACCGTAAAAATTGCTCAAATAGCATACATATATATATTAGACACTTTTTGTATGTAACACACACACAAATTGATATATATATACACATATATATCTATATATCTATATACATACATACAGTACCAGTCAAAGGTTTGAACACACCTACTAATTGCAGGTTTTTTCTTTATTTTTTAAATATTTTCTACATTGTAGAATAATAATGAAGACATCAAAACTATGAAATAACATATGGAATAATGTAATAACCAAAAAAGTGAAGAAACAAATCTAAATATATTTTATATTTGAGATTATTCAAAGTAGCCACCCTTTGCCAACGGTCTTGAAGGAGTTCCCACATATGCTGAGCACTTGTTGGCTACTTCTTCACTCTGCGGTCCAACTCATCCCAAACCATCTCAACTAGGTTGAGGCCGGATGACTGTGGAGGCCAGGTTATCTGATGCAGCACTCCATCACTCTCCTTCTTGGTCAAATAGCCCTTACACAGCCTGGAGGTGTGTTGGGTCATTGTCCTGTTGAAAAACAAATGATAGTCCCACTAAGTGCAAACCAGATGGGATGGTGTATCGCTGCAGAATGCTGTGGTAGCCATGCTGGTTAAGTGTGCCTTGAATTCTAAATAAAATCACTGACGGTGTCACCAGCAAAGCACCCCCACACCATCACATTTCCTCCTCCATGCTTCATGGTGGGAACAACACATGCGGAGATCATCCGTTCACCTACTCTGCGTCTCACAAAGACACAACGGCTGGAACCAAAATGCTCATATTTGGGCTCATCAGACCAAAGGACAGATGTCCACTGGTCTAATGTCCATTGCTCGTGTTTCTAGGCCCAAGCAAGTCACTTCTTACTATTGGTGTCCTTTAGTAGAGGTTTCTGTGCAGCAATTCGACCATGAAGGCCTGATTTGTGCAGTCTCCTCTGAACAGTTGATGTTGAGATGTGTCTGTTACTTGAACTCTGAAGCATTTATTTGGACTGCAATTTCTGAGGCTGGTAACTCTAATGAACTTATGCTCTGCAGCAGAGGTAACTCTGGGTCTTCCTTTCCTGTGGCCAGTTTCATCATAGCGCTTGATGGTTTTTGCGACTGCACTTGAAGAAATTTTCAAAGATCTTGAAATTTTCCGGATTGACTGACCATGTCTTAAAGTAATGATGGACTGTGATTTCTCTTTGCTTATTTAAGCTGTTCTTGCCATAATATGGATTTGATCTTTTAACAAATAGGACTATCTTCTTGTCACAACACAACTGATTGGCTCAAAGGCATTAAGGAAATAACTATGCACACCTGTTAATTGAAATGCAATCCAGGTGACTACCTCATGAAGCTGGTTGAGAGAATGCCAAGACTGTGCAAAGCTGTCATCAAGGCAAAGGGTGGCTACTTTGAAGTATCTCAAATATAAAATATATTTTGATTTTTTTCACACTATTTTGGTTACTACATGATTCCTTATGTGTTATTTCATAGTTTTGATGTCTTCACTAATATTCTACAATGTAGAACATGGTAAAAATAAAGAAAAACCCTTCAATGAGTAGCTGTGTCCAAACATTTGACTGGTACTGTGTGCGCGTGCGTGTGTGTGTGTATATATATATATATATATATATATATATATATATATATATATATATATATATATATATACACACACTGCTCAAAAAAGGGAACACTAAAATAGCACATCCTAGATCTGAATGAATTAAATATTCTTATTAAATACTTTTTTCCTTACATAGTTGAATGTGCTGACAACAAAATCACACAAAAATTATCAATGGAAATCAAATTTATCAACCCATGGAGATCTGGATTTGGAGTCACACTCAAAATTAAAGTGGAAAGTCACACTACAGGCTGATCCAACTTTGATGTAATGTCCTTAAAACAAGTCAAAATGAGGCTCAGTACTGTGTGTGGCCTCCACGTGCCTGTATGACCTCCCTACAACGCCTGGGCATGCTCCTGATGAGGTGGCGGATGGTCTCCTGAGGGATCTCCTCCCAGACCTGGACTAAAGCATCCGCCAACTCCTGGACAGTCTGTGGTGCAACGTGGCGTTGGTGGATGGAGCGAGACATGATGTCCCAGATGTGCTCAATTGGATTCAGGTCTGGGGAACGGGCGGCCAGTCCATAGCATCAATGCCTTCCTCTTGCAGGAACTGCTGACACACTCCAGCCACATGAGGTGTAGCATTGTCTTGCATTAGGAGGAACCCAGGGCCAACCGCGCCAGCATATGGTCTCACAAGGGGTCTGAGGATCTCATCTCGGTACCTAATGGCAGTCAGGCTACCTCTGGCGAGCCCATGGAGGGCCCCCCAAAGAAAACCACACACCATGACTGACCCACCGCCAAACCGGTCATGCTGGAGGATGTTGCAGGCAGCAGAACGTTCTCCACGGCGTCTCCAGACTCTGTCACGTCTGTCACATGTGCTCATGTGCTCAGTGTGAACCTGCATTCATCTGTGAAGAGCACAGGGCGCCAGTGGCGAATTTGCATCTCTTGGTGTTCTCTGGCAAATGCCAAACGTCCTGCACGGTGTTGGGCTGTAAGCACAACCCCCACCTGTGGACGTCGGGCCCTCATACCACCCTCATGGAGTCTGTTTCTGACCGTTTGAGCAGACACATGCACATTTGTGGCCTGCTGGAGGTCATTTTGCAGGGCTCTGGCAGTGCTCCTCCTTGCACAAAGGCGGAGGTAGCGGTCCTGCTGCTGGGTTGTTGCCCTCCTACGGCCTCCTCCACGTCTCCTGATGTACTGGCCTGTCTCCTGGTATCGCCTCCATGCTCTGGACACTACGCTGACAGACACAGCAAACCTTCTTGCCACAGCTCGCATTGATGTGCCATCCTGGATGAGCTGCACTACCTGAGCCACTTGTGTGGGTTGTAGACTCCGTCTCATGCTACCACTAGAGTGAGAGCACCGCCAGCATTCAAAAGTGACCAAAACATCAGCCAGGAAGCATAGGAACTGAGAAGTGGTCTGTGGTCACCACCTGCAGAACCACTCCTTTATTGGGGGTGTCTTGCTAATTGCGTATAATTTCCACCTTTTGTCTATTCCATTTGCACAACAGCATGTGAAATTTATTGTCAATCAGTGTTGCTTCCTAAGTGGACAGTTTGATTTCACAGAAGTGTGATTGACTTGGAGTTACATTGTGTTGTTTAAGTGTTCCCTTTATTTTTTTGAGCAGTATATATATATATATATATATATATATATATATATATATATATATATATATATATATATATATATATATATATATACACACAAACACAATTACATAGATACACACACACACACACAGTTGAAGTCAGGAGTTCATATACACCTTAGCCAAATTCCCTGTCTTAGGTCAGTTAGGATCACCATTTTATTTTAAGAATGTAAAATGTCAGAATAATAGCAGAGTGAATGATTTATTTCAGCTTTAATATCTTTCATCACATTCCCAGTGGGTCGGAAGTTTACATACACTCAATTAGTATTTGGTAGCATTGCCTTTAAATTGTTTAACTTGGGTCAAACGTTTCGGGTAGCCTTCCACAAGCTTCCCATAATAAGTTGGGTGGATTTTGGCCCATTCCTCCTGACAGAGCTGGTGTAACGGAGTCAGGTTTTTAGGCCTCCTTGCTCGAACACACTTATTCAGTTCTGCCCACAAATTTTCTATAGGATTAATGTCAGGGCTTTGTGATAGCCACTCCAATACCTTGACATTGTTGTCCTTGAGCCATTTTTGCCACAACTTTGGAAGTATGCTTGGGGTCATTGTCCATTTGGAAGACCCATTTGCGACCAAGCTTTAACTTCCTGACTGATGTCTTGAGATGTTGCTTCAATATATCCACATAATTTTCCTTCCTGATGTAGCCATCTATTTGTGAAGTGCACCATTCCCTCCTGCAGCTGAGCACCCCCACAACATGATGCTGCCACCCCCGTGCTTCACGGATGGGATGGTGTTTTCGGCTTGCAAACTTCCCCCTTTTTCCTCCCAACATAACGATGGTCCTTATGGCCAAACAGTTCTATTTTTGTTTCATCAGACCTGAGGACATTTCTCCAAAAAGTACAATCTTTGTCCCCATGTGCAGTTGCAAACTGTAGTCTGGCTTTTTTATGGCGGTTTTGGAGCAGTGGCTTCTTCCTTGCTGAGCGGCCTTTTAGGATATGTCGATACAGGACTCGTTTTACTGTGGAAATAGATACTTTTGTACCCGTTTTCTACAGCATCTTCACAAGGTCCTTCGCTGTTATTCTGGGATTGATTTGCACTTTTCGCACAAAAGTACATTCATCTCTAGGAGACAGAACGCATCTCCTTCCTGAGCGGTATGACGGTTGCGTGATCCCATGGTGCTTATACTTGCGTACTATTGTTTGTACAGATGAATGTGGTACCTAAAGGCATTTGGAAATTGCTCCCAAGGATGAACCAGACTTGTAAGGTCTTGGCTGATTTCTTTTGATTTTCCCTGGGTTTTCCGTGCATCGGCAGAACAGAACTGCTACGTCTGGTAAGATGATGGGGTGGTGGTCTGTCTTTTTTTCAATAACAGCTGGTGCGCTATGTCTAATATTAAGAAAGTCTCCAGGTATTGCTCGTCTGAGGTAGAGTACCTCATGACAAGCTATAGACACACTATATACCAAGAGAGTTATCAGCTATATTTTTCGTAGACGTCCATTTATCACCACAAACCGATGCTGGCACTAAGACCGCACTCAACGAGCTGTATAAGGCATTTCCCAACGGAAAGCATGGAGGAGGTGGTGTTATGGTGTGGGGGTGCTTTGCTGTTGTTCTGGGATTGATTTGCACTTTTCGCACCAAAGTACATTCATCTCTAGGAGACAGAATGTGTCTTCTTCCTGAGCGGTATGACGGCTGTGTGGTCCCATGGTGTTTTTACTTGCAAACTATTGTTTGTACAGATGAACGTGGTACCTTCAGGCGTGTGGAAATTGCTCCCAAGAATGAACCAGACTTGTGGAGGTCTACAATTTTTTTTCTGAGGTCTTGGCGAATTTCTTTTGTTTTCCCATGATGTCAAGCAAAGAGGCACTGAGTTTGAAGGTAGGCCTTGAAATACATCCACAGGTACACCTCCAATTGACTCAAATGATGTCAATTAGCCTATCAGAAGCTTCTAAAGCCATGACATCCAAGCTGTTTAAAGGCAAAGTCAACTTAGTGTATGTAAACTTCTGACCCACTGGAATTTTGATAGAGTGAATAATAAGTGAAATAATCTGTCTACTTAAAAATTACTTAGGACATGTACTTTGTGCATGACACAACTGACTTGCCAAAACTATAGTTTGAAAAACGAGTTTTAATGACTCCAACCGAAGTGTATGTAAACTTTCGACTGTACACACACACACACATATATATATAGCGCTTGATAGATATATATATATATATTTTTTTAGGACAGGCATTTTCTCCTCTCCTCCGCCTACATGTGCTGCCATAGAAATATAATGGATAGAATGGGCATTCCCATTAGAGTCAACGATGTCATAATGGGTGGACTGGCGGCCATCGCTACGAGCAAAGCAGGAAAGGTATTCATCAATATGTGCTGTGATTTGTTCATTTAACTCAACTTGCATTACAAAAGATACATTCTATTAGAACTCGCCAGCTTGTAGTCTGGTCGTTCCATGTAGCCATGACACCCACCATCTCAGATTGCTCTTAAATCATTTCTGTTGTTAGAAACAAATGACATATTAGTTACCTTACACTGCAAGCAGTCTTTGGTAAAGACATAACAGCAACCCATGCAATGGATTTAAAAAATAAAAAATATTTCACCTTTATTTAACCAGGTAGGTCAGTTGAGAACAAGTTCTCATTTACAACTGCGACCTGGCCAAGATAAAGTAAAGCAGTGCGACAAAAACAACAGAGTTACACATAAACAAATGTACAGTCAATAATACAATAGAGAAAAAGTCTATATACAGTGTGTGCAAATGAGGTAAGGGAGGTAGGCAATAAATAGGCCATAGTGGCGAAATAATTACAATTGAGCAATTAAACACTGAAGTGATAGATGTGCGAAAGATGAATGTGCAAGTAGAGATACTGGGGTGCAAAAGAGCAAAACAATTTATAAATAATAAATAACAGTATGGGGATGAGGAAGTTGGACGGGCAATTTACAGATGGGCTATGTACAGGTGCAGTAATCTGTGAGCTGCTCTGACAGCTGGTGCTTAAAGTTAGTGAGGGAGATATGGGTCTCCAGCTTCAGTGATTTTTGCAATTCGTTCCAGTCATTGGCAGCAGAGAATTGGAAGGAAAGGCGGCCAAAGGAGGAATTGGCTTTGGGGGTGACCAGTGAAATATACCTGCTGGAGCGCATGCTACTGGTGATTGCTGCTATGGTGACCAGTGAGCTGAGATAAGGAGGGGCTTTACCTAGCAAAGACTTATAGATGACCTGGAGCCAGTGGGTTTGGCGACGAATATGAAGCGAGGGCCAGCCAACGAGAGCATACAGGTGGGTAGTATATGGGGCGCTGGTGACAAAACGGATGGCACTGTGATAGACTGCATCCAATTTGCTGAGTAGAGTGTTGGAGGCTATTTTGTAAATTACATCGCCGAAGTCGAGGATCGGCAGGATAGTTAGTTTTACGAGGGTATGTTTGGCAGCATGAGTGAAGGATGCTTTATTTCAAAATAGGTAGCTTATTCTAGATTTATTTTTGGATTGAAGATGCTTAATGTGAATCTGGAAGGAGAGTTTACAGTCTAACCAGACACCTAGGTATTTGTAGTTGTCCACATACTCTAGGTCAGAACCGTCCAGAGTAGTGATGCTAGTCGGGCGGGCAGGTGTGGGCAGCGATCGGTTGAAGAGCATGCATTTAGTTTTACTTGCATTTAAGAGCAGTTGGAGGCCACGGAAGGAGAGTTATATGGCATTGAAGCTCGTCTGGAGGTTAGTTAACACAGTGTCCAAAGAAGGGCCAGAAGTATACAGAATGGTGTCGTCTGCGTAGAGGTGGATCAGAGAATCACCAGCAGCAAGAGCGACATCATTGATGTATACAGAGAAAAGAGTTGGTCTGAGAATTGAACCCTGTGGCACCCCCATAGAGACTGCCAGAGGTCTGGACAACAGGCCCTCCGATTTGACACACTGAACTAGTTGGTGAAGCAGGCGAGGCAGTCATTTGAGAAACCAAGGCTGTTGAGTCTGCCGATAAGAATGTGGTGATTGACAGAGTCGAACGCCTTGGCCAGGTCGATGAATACAGCTGCACAGTATTGTCTCTTATCGATGGCGGTTATGATATCATTTAGGACTTTGAGTGTGGCTGAGGTGCACCCATGACCAGCTCGGAAACCAGATTGCATAGCGGAGAAGGTACGGTGGGAGGTATGGTTTACCTGTACCTTTAGCATTTGTGGCACAAATCCAATGCAAGTCAATGGTACCTATATTAGCATTTTCACACTTCATATCCAACTCATCTATAAGTAACATCATGGAGTTAAACAATACTTGTTTTGATAGTTTATGATTTGTATATGAAGCATGAAAATGCTAATACAGTACCTTCAGAAACTATTCACACCCCATAAATACCCCATCATGTCAAAGTGGAATTGTTTTTAGAAGCGTTTACAAATTAATAAAAATCTAAAGCTGAAATGTTTTGAGTCAATAAGTATTCAACCCCTTTGTTATGGCAAGCCTAAATAAGTTAAGGAGTAAGCATTTGCTTAACAAGTCACATAGTAAGTTGCTTGGACTCACTTTGTGCAATAGTGTTTAACATCATTTTTGAGTGACTACCTCGTCTGTGTACCCCACAGATGCAGATAATTGTACGGTCCCTCAGTCGAGCAGTGCATTTCAAACAGATTCAACTACAAAAGACAAGGGAGGTGTTCCAATGCCTTGCAGAAAAGGGGACCAATTGGTAGATAAAGCTTTTTTTTTTTAAAGCAGACGCTGAACATCCCTTTGAGCATGGTGAAGTTATTTAATACACTTTGGATGGTGTATCAATACACCCAGTCATTACAAAAAATACAGGCATCCTTCCAAACTCAGTTACCAGAGAGGATTTCACCATGAGGCCAACAGTGACTTTAAAACAGCTACAGACTTGAATGGCTGTGATAGGCGAAAACTGAAGCTGGATCAACAACATTGTAGTTACACCACAATACTAACATAAAATGACAGAGTGAAAAGGAAGCCTATACAGAATAAAAAACATTCCAAAACATGCATCCTGTTTTCAATAAGGCACTAAAGTAAGTAAAAGTGCAAAAAAATATGGAAAAGAACTTAACTTTATGTCCTGAATACAGTGTTGTGTTGGATTTGCCCCAAACATATCACTGAGTACCACTCCATATTTTCAAGCATGGTGGTGGCTGCATCATGTTATGGGTTTGTTTGTCATCAGTAAGGACTAGAGGACACTGGGAGACAAATTCACTTTTCAGCAGGACAATAACCTAAAACATAAGGCCAAATATACACTGGAGTTGCTTACCAAGACGACTGTGGCCTAGTTACAGTTTTGACTTGAATTGGATTAAAATGTAAGGTAAGACTTGAAAATGGCTGTCTAGCAATGATCAACAACGAAACTTGACAGATTTACATTTTACAATCCAGGTGTGCAAAGCTCCAGATAGACTCATAGCTGTAATCACTGCCAAAGTAATGACTCAGGGGTGTGAAAACGACACACTGCATTTAATTTTCAATACATTTGGAAACATTAAAAAAAACATCTTCTCACTGTCATTATAGGGTATTGTGTGTAGATGTGAGGGAAAAAAATTATTCAGGTTGTAACACTACAGAATGTGGAATAAGTAAAGGGGTAAGAATACGTTCAAAATGCACGATTGACTTGGATTGGATTTGTGCCACAAATACAAAAAAGTTAGCATTTGAAAACAGTGGCTTGTCCATAGGCTGCTTACAGGGTATGGAAAGCAATGTCATTTTGTAATTTGGGGTAACTATCTAACTTTTTCACATGATAGAGGGAACAGCACCATCTAGTGGTCAGAACATGGTAATATCAGGATGTAGGATGGTACATAAACCTAACAACTTCAATGACTTATTTCTCTGAACAGGGGGAAAAAACATCAAATTCACTGGGAATACATTACAGTATTCACCTAATAGCAGGAACAGCACCATCTAGTGGACAGAACCGGGTAATATCAGGATGTACACTACATAGCCAAGAGTATGTGGACACCTGCTCGTCGAACATCTGATACCAAAATCCTGGGCATTAATATGGAGTTGGTACCCCCTTTGCTGCTATAAAAGCCTCCACTCTTCTGGGAAGGCTTCCCACTAGATGTTGGAACAGTGCTGCGGGACTTGCTTCCATTCAGCCACAAGAGCATTAGTGAGGTCGGGCACTGATGTTGGGCGATTAGGGCTGGCATGCAGTCAACGTTCCAATTCACCCCAAAGGGGTTTGATGGGGTTGAGGTCAGGGCTCTGTGCAGGCCAGTTAAGGTCTTCCATACCGATCTCGAAAAAACATTTCTGTATGGATCTCGCTTTGTGCACGGAGGCATTGTCATGTTGAAAAAGGAAAGGGTCTTCCCCAAACTGTTGCCACAAAGTTGGAAGCACAGAATCGTCTCTAGAATGTCATTGTATGATGTAGCGTTAAGATAGTTCACGTGAGGGAACAAGGGGCCTAGCCCAAACCATGAAAAACAGCCCCAGACCATTATTCCTCCTCCACCAAACTTTACAGTTGGCACTATGCACACCTGGCATTCGCCAAACCCAGACGTTTCCACTTCACAATAACAGCACTTATAGTTGACCGGGTAGCTCTAGCAGGGAAGAAATTTGACGAACTGACTTGTTGGAAAGGTTGCATCTATGGCGATGCCACGTTTAAAGTCAAACTCTTCAGTAAGGCCATTCTAATGCCAACATTTGTCTATGGATATAGCATGGCTGGGTGCTCGATTTTATACACCTGTCAGCAACAGGTGCAGCTGAAATAGCCAAATCCACTAATTTGAAGGGGTGTCAAAATCTTTTTGGTCATGTAGTGTAGGATGGGACATAAACCTAACAACTTAAATTACTCATTTCACTGAACAGGGGAAAGAAAACATTACCAAATTCACTGAGAATACATTACATAGGATGAAGAAAAAATATGAATTGTTGGGCTAGGATTGGCGTGGGGGATCTGTGGGTGGCTTTTGACCAATTCTTTGGATTCCTCATCTAACTCATTGTTAGAAAAAGGTTTCGTCCAAATCGGATGTTAGGTACTATATTTTAAATATTATATGAATCTTATAAATTAAAATGGGTGAAATCAATTAGCTTTATTTCAACAAAATAATGTTGCAGGAATGCTAATCTTAGCTCTTTCTAACTACATAAACTATTTCAAAACAATTTGAGATGGTGGGTGTCGAAAATCCTCTTTCTTGTGCTTTTTGAGGTGGAACGACCCAATCCTAAAAAATGGAAATGAGATAGGCTTTGGCCAACGAGCCATGGCTATGGGGAAATTATGTTTTTTATTTGTTTATTTGAGGGATAAACACCGAAAATTTTGTCTGAGGCTTAGGAGATCCTATACATTTTGTTCTATGCCCTTGTCTCCACCCTAACAATGGGATTCGTTGTCCACAGAGTGGAACTCTTTGGATTGGTGTGCTTTATTTGAATTTTGTTATTTTAATACTTTTTCAAACATTCAATGAGGGGTGTTTGACATCAACACCTGGATTCAATTGCGAGTGAGATGCTATGCTAGCCTCATGAATATGCAAAGACCGTCTTGAATTTCACCTCCGATATAAAGTATTTTTTCTCAAAGTTGCCGGGATGTCATGTGTATCAGTACACTTGTAACAACCTAAGCATTACCAACATTCAAAAAAGAAGTCTCATGTATCAAAATAGCAATTCATTTTACCTTCACTAAATTTGACATTCATTGCTAAAAATACAAAAAGAATTGCTCACTTGCCAAGTTATTTTCACGTTTTAGATTTTGGAATGAGTAAAACCTCTCGCTCCGCCTAATTTCTCTCTGCTACACTACACCGATGAAATCACATGGCTGCCAATAACAAAACGAAAATGTAGGACATGCTTTGGACATGCGACTAGGAGTCTGAAATAATCATTAAACCCTTGTAACACAACTTCAAATCGTATGTTCAGCCTAAATTTGATTTATTTCACTTTTGTAATGCATTTGTTTTTGTTTTTCTTTAGGCTTTGCTGTTTAGAAAATGGGCATGGTAATGTGTTACAAATATAAACCCTCTCGAGATAGGCCTAATGTAGGGTGAATTGTTTGTTGGGCTAAATTATTGGTTTAATGCGTGCCATCTGCCATGGCTTCTCACAGGGCATTCCTCTGAGGCTAACGCTAGCCAATGCTAGCTAGTAGCTGCCATTAATGAGCTCATTTGTGAGTAAATACGTGATCCACTGTGCCACAGGTTTCATATTTCTCTCATTTGTATTTCCACAATTGTCATACAGTATAAAATGTGGAAACTGGAGACTGCAGAGAACTATCAGAAACAAAAACATGTGGAGTTGATGTGGAAAGAGAGGGGAAGAGGAGGACCCCTCCCTGCCCTAGCCTAGGCTATATCTACACCAGGGGTGTGGAGCAGGGTGGGTCAGGTGAGCAGGCTCCATTGCCCCTTCCTTCCTCTACATGCAGGAAAATGGAAATTCAACATAAAATTGTTGTGAAAAAAAAGTGTTTGGCATCAAAGCCTTCATCTGAGCGCTAAAATACAAAGCATAAACCTACATTTCAAAATAGCCATATTTTGTTCTTCATTTCATGCACCTTGATTTGACTGCAGGACATTACAAACATACACAGATAGACACAGACAGACAGAAATAGGACAGCAGAAGCCTAGGGGTTCAGGTGACTGGGCTGCAGGTGACTACTGGGAAATTCCAGCATTATGGATATTACATTTGCACACAAAATCAAACTAATTGTCTCAGAGTGGACCAACAAAAATGATACTTTACTGCACAATGACTCTAGGGACTGAACTTCTCCCTGCCACTCTCCAAACATGTGTCACTGTACATGGAAAACAGTGTTTCCCAGAAGATTTTCTTCTAGGCGGGGCACATAGACCAGTGGAGCAACAATTATGGCCGCCCACACCAAAACATTCAACTGAAACCCAAAAAGATGAGAAGTGGATGGAAGGGGAGAGGACCTGTCTAGCCCGGTGGAAAAAGTGGAACTGTGGAAAGTGTAGGTCCTGAGCTTGGCCTGATGTAGATTAGTGCCAATGATGATTACTGTATGAATGCTGACCTCTCTATGATGCAGGATCATGGGTCAGAGGTCAGGGCTTGCGTACAGTAAAACTGGGCTGAAGCTACAGGAAGTCATTAAGAAGATTCCACTGGTACTTCCTGAGGCAGTTCTGTACAGAGCGTGGAATGGGCGTCAACATAGCTGCAGTGGAAATGTCTGCTGATTGACACGGGTCGAAGAGGATGGGACGACGCATCACTCTGTTTGGATTGGCAAACACAAGCGGTTTCAAGTTACGTTGGTTGAATTGAGACCTAATCGGCCATTCAGGTCAGCGAATTCAGTTCACCAAAGCCTGCCCTGAGGCTCGATCTCACCTAAAGAGCTCCTGTAGTAAAGTGTGACTTCAAAAGACCCTTATCACTGTCACGTCCTCTCAGAGAAGAACACACTAATAGAGTCTGGCTGCGGAGGCTTACGCTAGGTTTAGCGCTAGCCTCGTGAAGGGAAGCTCTCCCGGTCCAGGCCTCTTGACCTCACTAGCCACTTCCTTCCCCTGTAAGTGAAGGAATGCCTTGTCAGACTTTACAGTATGTAGACTTATGTTGTTGGAAGAATAGGATAAAGAGAGAGGACGTTGAACTACATCCCTCAACTACTGGAGAAGGAAGGAATCTAAACGTGTTCCTCCTCATTATCTCTATACTGGACATCTAATATAGCCTAGCCTATATTCACAGTAGCATAGTAACTGATTCCCACTGAGTTTAAAACTCAATTCTTTGGTTGTTTAATATAGTATTCATTTTGATCTGACATTTCTACTGTAGGCCTAAGTACAGTATATCAAGCCATCCCCAATAAGACATCAAGGCCTATGAGTAAGAGCCCTCTTCAAACCACCACTTTAAACTAAATTAAACAGAGATTTTCAGAATCTACTGTACAAAGATCACAAATCTAAAACATGCGTAATACTGGTTCTCTCTCCCCCCTCCCCTCCATGCAGTGGCTAACTCAGTGGAACGCAAAGGTCCCTCCTCCTGACTCCGGCTGCATCCTGTATTTTCCAATTATCACCTTTTAAAAGGCCAGCTGGGTGCATTCCAACCCGTTGGGGGGCAATTCTATTTGCATTGCTCTGAGACAAAGTCATGCCCAAGTACTTTCATGCTAGTTCATTACAACTAGGCTAAAAGGACAGCTATTGAGCTAGGCTACGGCTAGGCTACTTAGACTGGATTTCCTTACTTCAAAAGTAGGAACAGGTCACGTCTTTTGGTTGTATCTGGAAAGGGGATGATCCTGAGTTAATACGAGGACATCAGGATATAGGCTACTGTTTACATCTCCTTTCCTTCATTAACAGAGAGAGGATTTGACAGGTGAACACAATACAATTTCTATCCAGGGAAAGAGGGGCGGCAGGTAGCCTAGTGGTTAGAGCGTTGGGCCAGTAACCAAAAGGTTGCTGGATCGAATCCCCGAGCTGACATCTGTCGTTCTCTGTCGTTCTGTCGTTCTGCCCCTGAACAAGGCAGTTAACCCACTGTTAACCCACTGTTCCCCGGTAGGCCATCATTGTAAATAAGAATTTGTTATTAACAACCTTGCCTAGTTAAATAAAGGAAAAAAAGAATAAGAAAAAGAGGACCTTGTACTGTGGATGGACTACGGACAGAAGTTTCCCCTACGTGCAGAATTAAGATTAGCTTAACCCACCCTGACTCGGAAACTTAAATCAGTAGGAAAATACAAACAAGACCTAAGATTAGTATATAGAGTTCTAGACAAAACAGAAAATACAATGAGTAATGCTCCTAGTACAGTACATACAAAATCTTTCAGATGCCTATTTTGTCCGGTCTAAAATGTGAGGCTTTTGGCCTTATCGATGTTCCTTTTCCGGAGAGAGCTCTACTCTGCTTATAATTCCAGCTCATTAAGCTGATTTTATTATTTTGCTTCAATAACTTGATTGGGCAAAGAATATTTTACATCTATTATATTGCGGTCAATTTCGTATACCCACTGAAATTCCCGACCAATATAATTGTTACTATTCCATTTGCTTTGCACATTAATGAACGCAGCTCGGGGTGCCTGTAGGGCTTCTTTCCTCGTTGTACTCTCAACTACTGTAAACCTGTGTTTGATTTCTCCTGTCCACTCTCTACGCTCTCGGACTGCATATAGCAGCATTTAGCTGTGAATTCATTTGCGTGTTTGGATATACCCTGCTGGGGCGCGATGCTGCTGGTGCATAATAAGAAAATCTGCAACACTACATACGGGCAGATTGGCCTTGTGGGTATTTTCGCTGCGCTAAGCTGTGCTGTGGATGGGGAGGAGAGGAGCCGAAGGCAGGGGGAGGAGGAGGGGGAGGTGGGGAGTCGACAAGGGCACAAAGACGAGGATATGACAACTCGAGGGGTAGCGTAATGACACAAACAGCAGAGCGACCAGACCCAGTGGAAGTCGAGCAATAGACAAAGGGACACGATGCTTTAACATGAAGTTAAATATGTCTAAAGTGTATGGCCTGTGGATGGATGGAGAGAATACAGAAAGATGAGGGGGCTCTAAAGGGAAAACATAATTCTGTGTGTTTCACTCTTTCACACTGATCCTTCCAGACAGACCCAGGGGAGTTTGTGTGCACGAGAAAGAGAGTATACATATAAGAGTGTGTGACCGTGCGTGTGTGTGTGTGTATTGTCCCAACACCAGGCCACAGGACATGACAAACACCTTCAGCCACAGCCCCCCCCCCCCCCCCCCGTACCCGTAGCCCCTTAACGTGGTGTGTCTAATGCTCCTGTTTAGTGTTTGGGGGGTTAGCGGCGCATGTCCGCAGGTTTTTGGGAGGGGAGCACGGAGAGTCACCTATCCCGACAGCTGTGGCCCTGACGGAGAAACAAAAGCCTGGAAAGGAAGTAGCGCATCGCTGCAGATGCCACTAAAAAAGGCATGGCGATTCACCTGTGCCCCGGCCTACACGGCCTTCTGATTGGCTAGATCGGTCCATGTGGTTCATGTGGACAGAGAGGACACAGGTGCCAGCTCACAGACTCTAAAAGGGCAGGGAGCATGGTATTTGCGATTGGACTGGGTTCGAAAAAGTATGCAAAACAGTGTCTGTAAAGCAACTGCTACTGTGTTTATTCCAAGCAGGGTCGTTCCAAAATAATTCAATCGCCTTTTTGACTGCACACTTTTTGATTTGAATAAAACTTTCCATACGTTTGCCCATGTTAGAAGTGATATGATATTTTGGCTCCCAGCAACACCACTAGCCATAGAGGGCAAATTCAGAGACACAGAAGGTGGACAATGACAGACAGGCAAACAAACAGTCAACCGAAAGCACCACCTGTGGTTTTTGAATGTTGGATTGGGGGAGTCTCTTTGTGGATCGAGATAGATCAAAGCCAGACTAACCGTGTGGGTGTGTGTCTGTAACGGTGTGCATGTGTGTCTGTAATTGCCAGACTCCGCAATCTAACAATGCAATGCCACCCCCAAGAAAAGGCGTTTGGTTCCAGTGCTGATCCACACATTCAACCCAACAGGCCAGGACAACAGACAGACTGCTGAGTCAAGCAGACAAATAGCCATACCTTTGAATGCTCACTGAATACAAATGTGTATGGATGAGGCACTTTGCCCAGAAAGGCCAGGCAGTGCTTTACGAAAGGCCGTTGGTGCCACTGTGGATTTCTGGCCTTGGTTGGAGCAGTGCCCGACTCAGAATAAGGTTAAACCATGAAGAGACCTTTGAGCAACACAAATCCCCAATGTACTGCCCTTCCAAACAATGTCAGCAACAAGGATGGTTTAGGAGTGAATTCATAAAATGGCTTTATTAGATTCTGTGATAAGTCAGTGTAAAACATACCTCTACACCAGGTTTTACGTCAGGAAAATGTTGCGCCGGACATCGTAACCGGGAAAACTTTAATTTACCAGACCCATAGGCATTGGGTGCATATAACCCATTAGGGTGTCCACCCACGGTGCTCAGAATGACACAAATCACATGTAGATTATGTTAATGCATTTTAACCTAACATGTAACTCATGTTATGAAGCAGCCAATAGATCATTTTCAGACATTTGCCAAATTGCAATTTGCGGGTAAACACCATTCTAAACAGCGCACCTGATAGATGTGACAGAGATGAAAATCTCTGTTAGAAACTTAGAAAGAGTAGGGGGTTGGGTTGGGTTGCAAATATGACTAGGATTGCACCATTGACGTCTGGACAACGAAAGAAAGTTAATATGAGAGAAATGTAGCGGTGGGTCCAAGTAAATGGAAGTACATTTGCCCCAAATTATATAATTACTCCTGTCTATACAGAAAGAAAGAAAATACTTCAAAATACTTCACCAGAAAGCATGACTTGATCACAGAAGAATCGAGGATCATTAGCTTCTCAAAGTTCATAGGCCTATGCCTATTTGGGAAGCCCAGAATTTGGGTAGCGCGCGTGGCAATAGGCCTAGCTGATTATTGACTGTTAATACATGTATTAATTACAGTCATTTACCATTCTCATTCAGAGTTCACAACCTGCTAAATTTGTGAGAAACAAGTTTTGGTTTATTTCATAACTATCATATATGAGATTTGTCAATTTTCTTTCATTGTATTTTGTTTGGAGTGCTCCATGTGAGGAATGAGCATGTGTATGGTTTCTCTATCCTGTTGAGGGATCACATGCACCTGAGCATGCATAGAAGTACCTGGCCTGCTGCGTGGAAATGTAGAAAAGTGTTTTTTTTAACATCCATTGCGAATGATAATACATTACAACTATAGTTCTTCAAAGTAAGTTATTTCAAAAATCTTTCCAACAATCTCCCCCTCGATATTCACCAATTGATATTCACTCTGTGTGAATGAGCAATGGAAGTTATAGGCCTACAGGCTATGAGTTCCATGCTCTCATTTCTTTAGCCACCAATGGATTACGGTGTATCAATGTGTCCTTACGGCAGAGGCTGGTGATCTCGAATTAGTTGACGTAACTTTCCGATTTTTATAATTAACCATGTGACATTGATTTTGACCGTGTTTTTCGCTTCCATACAGTGATCAGGGACGTGCACCTACAGTTTTCCTTCGCAGAAAACACATTAGTGCAACACATTTGGCAGACAATAGCTTCGTTTTCATCAGATGACAATAGGAATGCAACTATTTGGCAGGCAGCTAACATAAGTAAATGAGCTTACAATGAAAACGCTAACCAGATACATTTCCTAATGTTTTGCTTAAAGTTAATCTTGCATTTTACCGGAGAAAAATAGGCTGGCTACACTGAGAAAAGTACCAGAGAAAAGTAGCTACATATCAGTCAGGTCAGAGCACTATCTGCTGACAGAATGCCCGTTCGTGAATTCTCATCCGAGTTTAAAAGTGCAACTGAAGCACAAAAATGTGCCTGATGCCGAGCAGAATATACAATAACAAGCTTTTAGATCTGTGTTTACAAAGTGCAGCAATATACTGCTTATGCGTTTTAGATTTTTTTTCCTGTGTGAAACACTCAGAATTCTGCGTTAACACTTGCTATCTAAGTAATAATAAGGTGACAGGGCATCATATTGTGTTAGCTTTCTGCCAATTGAGAAGTCAAAGCCCTTTGGATGAGTTAATTGTACAGCTGCCACTGCTATCTTGAATTCCTTGCGTTTTTTCTCCTCTCAGAGAAGAGCAGGCAGGCCCATTGCCCTAGCAACTCCAGACTCTACACAGACACAGCATGTAGATAGGCTGCTGGAGAGCCAGTACTGTTCTTCCTTCAGACAATGGGATGGATGGGAGAACCTTCCAGAAGGACAACCATCTCTGCAGCACTCCACCAATCAGGCCTTTATGAAAGAGTGGCCAGACGGAAGCCACTCCTCAGTAAAAGGCACTTCACAGGCCACTTGGAGTTTGACAAAAAGGCACCTAAAGGACTCTCAGACCATGAGAAACAAGATTCTCCGGTCTGATGAAACCAATAGTTAACTCTTTGGCCTGAATGCCAAGCATCACGTCTGCAGGAAACCTGGATCCATCCCTACGGTGAAGCATGGTGGTGGCAGCATCATGCTGTGGGGATGTTTTTCAGTGGCAGGGACTGGGATACTAGTTCGGATCGAGGGAAAGATGAACGGAGCAAAGTACAGAGAGATCCTTGATGAAAACCTGCTCCAGAGCGCTCAGGACCTCAGACTGTGGCGAAGGTTCACCTTCCAACAGGACAACAACCCTAAGCACACAGCCAAGTTTGAGAAATAAAAAAAGCTATTTTGAATCATGCACAAAAACTGGTATTAACACACAATTTTATTTTGAATTGTTGGGCAATGAATGGGCTTGAATTATAACTAACGAAAATACACACCGTCCAATTTAATTCCTCTAAATTATGTAAATTAACCCATAGACCAATAAAGCATGATGATCAAATGCATTTCCATCAATGAATAAAAAGCATGATTTTGCAATGGGATTTTTATTCTTCCAGTCATTTGGGCCGGCAACAGTTTTATTTATCAGAAGTACATTTTTGGGCTATTGCCGGCTAATGGAAACCCCGTTCCCCACCCACCCCCACAGAGCTAAGTGGTTAAACTTAATAAAAATGCTAAATATACAAATGTATGAAAATTAGCCAACATGAATTTATGAAAGATCTTATCAGCGGGGGCCTGTTTTCTCAACTTCATTAGAGTTGTTTTCTGAGGTGCTAAAATCATTCACTTTGTAGACTCACCAAAGCCAAAATGAGAGAGAATAATTAGTTTTTTTGCTGGCACATCAGCTATTAGGTGCTAATGAGTGGAGAAGTTAGTCTCTTGAAATATGTTTTTGATCTTAGGCTTTTCCCCCAGACGGACAGCTGCATTTCCTGCCTTAATTACATGTTCCAATTTAGCGATTCGTCCACCGGTCCCGCAGAATGAGTTCTGAACGCTCGCACACACTGCGTATTAAAGCACTTCAGGAAGACTCAACGATCGCAACATCTGGAATGGACATCAAATGTGACGCAACCCCTCCACTGTCCTTTCTAATGGGGAATCAGAAAGTTAGTGCTTTTCTTTCTTTCATGTTTTCATTAGCATAGCATAGGCTACGCTAGTGTTGTTTTCAATGGACCGAGTGGTTTACATGGGGCCCATTGAGACGCATTGAAACAGCGGTGAGTCTAAACTCGAAAGTGAGAGGCAAGCACTAGAAAGGGCAGTACAGCGACTCTTGGCATCCATATCAATGATGAGGTACGTTATGAAATGGAAAGCTAAATATTTGGAGTTGCAAAATAGGAAAACTATCCGTCCATCCATCATACGGTGGGACTTCCTGTATTACACCCTGGTGTCCAAAAGTGGGGACCATCAAGGGATTCAAGATTAAAAATATCTACTGGTTTTCATTAGACCATCAAACATACCTCCGCTGCCTGCCGACCCATTTCCTGCCAGGGTTAGGTGAGTGTGAGTGTGTGCGTGATGGTTTCTGACGTCCGTTATGGGCCAGAGCTCTCAGGTCACTACAATATCACACACTGGACCTGGGGTGTACTTCACAACACAAGGTAAGAGGGTAAAGCCAGCTAACTTTCCAAGAAATACTCTAGAGAAATCCATATTTCTCTAGTGAGTAAAACGTGAAATGCTCATACTGTAACTGATTATGCTTTCAATAACTAATATAGTAGCTTGCAAACAGAAAAGTAATAATGATTTCAGTTAACTCATAGATTTTTCGTTGTGAAATGCAACACAGACCCTGTGGGCATATCCGATCCGCACACAAATACCAGGAGACACACTCGTGTTGAGTGATCAAAAAGAAACGTTAGCTAGCTCAATTTGACTGTTTCTCTGCAGATGTCATTGAATCTTGTGGAAACGCCATACGAGGGAAGAGTGGTGGCACAGTTGTATAAAATGTCATCAATTAAAGCGTGGGGAAATAGTTCAAACCAAACATACTACCGCCTAGCTTGCTAGCAAAATAGGGTTGCTGACGCACTGAATCCCGATTCTTCAAAATAATCGTTCCAGTAGACCCATTTCAGATCCAACAGATGTCAGGATGAGACGTGGTTAACAGAATGACAGTGAGACTAAGATTTCTCACTTTAAAAGGATGCCAAACAAAAACCATTGATTGCAAAAGTAAACAAACCATACAACTATACTGAGTGTACAAAACATTAAGTACACCTGCTTTTTCCATGACAGACTGACCAGGTGAAAGCTATGATCCCTTACTGATGTCAGTAAGTGAAGTGGATTACCAACCGGTAACAGAGTGATGGTAACAGAATGACATCATAGGTCCCTGATCTGTCAAATACAGAAATGCATAAATATGAATGTCATTCTCCTCATGGTGATGTATCCTGAATAGGTTCACAAAGGTAGAAAAACGTGATATCCTCCTTTGCATGTTTGTGTATTATTCTACACACTGGCTAATATTTTAATGAGCTCCGCCCCCAAATAATACCTAATTTGGTTGGTCCGGCCTGGACCAAACCTATACCAATCATAGACGTCTATGTTTCACAAGTGTGGCCATCACAGTACAGCAAAGCAAAGCAGAATACAGCAACACACAGAGTAGGGTAGAGTTCAGTACAGGACAGTAAATTATATTGTATTCTAGTGTGCTTTTCTGATCTAAAACTCTGACCTACACGGAGTGTACAAAACATTAGGAACACCTGCTTATTCCATGACAGACTGACCAGGTGAGACAATGATCCCTTACTGATGTCACGGGTTAAATCCACTTCAAATCAGTGAAGATGAGGGGAAGGAGACAGGTTAAAGAATGATTTGTAAGCCTCGAAACAATTGAGACATAGATTGCGTATGTGCTCCATTCTGAGAGTGAATGGGCAAGACAAAATATTTAGGTGCAAGTAGGTGCAAGGCGCACCGGTTTCAGTGTAAAGAACTGCATTGCTGCTGGGTTTCTCGACGCTCAACAGTTTCCTGTGTGTATGAAGAATGGTCCACCACACAAAAGGACATCCAGCCAACTTGACAACTGTGGGAAGCATTGGAGTCAACATGGGCCAGCATTCCTGTGGAACGCTTTCGACACCTTTTAGAGTCCCTGCTCCGACAAATTGAGTGGTTGCAACTCAATATTAGGGAGGTGATCCTAGTCAGTGTATACTCTACTATTCCTCACTGTAGTCATGATACCAGAATTTTTTGTTCGATAATGATACCAGGTTTAGGATCACGATGCTCAATACCAAAACGATACTGTAGGTACAGAATGTGCATCTATCAAGACGATTCGATATGTGGGCTCCAATACGATACAGCAATGATTCATTTTGATTAGAGGAACGAATCGATGCACAAACATTTGTTGCGTAACCACATTTTCTGCTGCTTTGTATTTCTGTGTAAATTATGTACATTTCTATGGTGTATGTACAGTTGAAGTCGGAAGTTTACATACACATAGGTTGGCGTCATGAAAACTCGTTTTTCAACCACCACAAATTTTTTGTTAACAAACTATAGTTTTGGCAAGACGATTAGGACATCTACTTTGTGCATAACACAAGTAATTTTTCCAACAATTGTTTACAGACATTATTTCACTTATAATTCATTGTATCACAATTCCAGTGGAATACATTTAAACTCAGTGTTTCACAATTCTTGACATTTAATCCTAGTAAAAATGTCCTGTCTCAGGTCAGTTAGGATCACCACTTTATTTTAAGAATGTGAAATGTCAGAATAATAGTAGAGATAATGATTTATTTCAGCTTTTATTTCTTTCATCACATTCCCAGTGGGTCAGAAGTTGACATACACTCAATTAGTATTTGGTAGCATTGCCTTTAAATTGTTTAACTTGGGTCAAACATTTCAGGTGGTCTTCCACAAGCTTCCCACAATAAGTTGGGTAAATTTTGGCCCATTCCTCCTGACAGAGCTGGTGTAAATGAGTCAGGTTTGCAGGCCTTGCTCGCACATGCTTTTTCAGTTCTGCCCACACATTTTTTATAGGATTGAGGTAAGGGCTTTGTGATGGTCACTCCAATACCTTGACTTTGTTGTCCTTAAGCCATTTTGCCACAACTAGATTATTTCACGTATTATTCAATTGTTGGAAAAATGACTTAGGACATCTACTTTGTGCATGACACAACTGACTTGCCAAAACTATAGTTTGTTAACAAGAAATTTGTGGAGTGGTTGAAAAACGAGTTTTAATGACTCCAACCTAAGTGTATGTAAACTCCCGACTTCAACTGTAGGTCCTTGGGAGTGAACTGTTCCATTAAAAACTTATTTGGAATAGGGAGAGGTATTTTGACAGCCGGATGAAAAGCGTGTCCAAAGTAAACTGCCTGCTACTCAGGCCCAGAAGCTAAGATATGCATCATATTAGTAGATTTAGATAGAAAACACTCTGAGGTTTCTAAAACTGTTTTAATCCTGTCTGTGAGTATAACAGAACTTATTTGGCAGGCGAAACCACGAGGACAAACCATTCAGATTTTTTGTTTGTTTTTGAGGTCACTCTTTTCAAATAAGTTTATTGGGAATCCAGATTTGTAAGCGACTTTCTTGCAGTTCCTATCGCTTCCACTGGATGTCAACAGTCTTTAGAAATTGGTTGAGGTTTTTCCTTTGAGAAATGAAGAAGTAGCACTGTTCAGAACGAGAGTAGAGGGAAGTGTAAACTTTGTTAGAGGCGCGTGACCTGAAAGCTCGCTACACTTTGTTTTCCTCCGGTATTGAACACAGTATATCTCGTCTTATATTTGATCGATTATTTACGTTAAAAAATACCTAAAGTTGTATTAGGAAAGTAGTTTGAATTGTTTGGACAAAGCTTACAGGTAACTTATGAGAAATGTTGCACGAGTTGGAACCAGTGTTTTTCTGGATCAAACGCGCCAAATAAATGGAAATTTTGGACATATATAGACGGAATTAATCGAACAAAAGGAACATTTGTGATGTTTATGGGACATATTGGAGTGCCAACAGAAGAAGCTCAAAGGTAAGGCATGAATTATATCTTTATTTCTGCGTTTTGTGTCGCGCCTGGAGGGTTGAAATATGATTGTCTGTTTGTTTGCTGGGGTGCTATCCTCAGATAATAGCATCGATTGCTTTCACCGTAAAGTATTTTTGAAATCTGACACGTAGGCTGGATTCACAACAAGTGTAGCTTTAATTTGGTGTATTGCATGTGTGATTTCATGAAAGTTGAATTTTTATAGTAATTTATTTGAAAATGGTGCTCTGCATTTTCACTGGATTTTGGCCAGGTGGGACACTAATGTCCCACCTATCCCAGAGGTTTTAACGGATTGTCCTCAAGGCATTAGCTACTCCAACACCTTGGTACTGAAACCAAAAACACACTAGCATAAGACCTTGATAGTAAACACTGGAATTAGCTTAGCAATCATTACATTCCTAGCAGCGGTACTATGGGCCACACCAGGCTGTCCATTCTCTCACCTCTATTCCAGAACTGTCCCTGATGAGATTAACAGGCCGACAAGCCACTGACAAAGTCACTACTGAGCACGCTGAAGTCACAATCACAGACAAGAGCATGATGATCCTGGACACTAATTCACGGTCAGTTTGACATTTTCACCCCTTACCGGATAGTATGGCGGAATACTACATTGATTCTAGATTAGAGGCTAATTCTGATATTGGGTCAGTTTTGCATCTTTACCTCTGATGCTAAAGGATAGCATTAGCGAAAAGGTAAGCTGATACCAAATCGGTGTCTACAGGCCATCTCCAGGTTGCTGTTGTAGGGTCATACCTCGGCCAGCCCAGGACAGGCCATTGATCCCAAGGTATAATACCCTGGTTACTTCCTTCATCGTTACAACCACACACAGGCCACTATCCCTACCCCCACCTCCGACACTCTCAGCTACTTAATTACCCTTTAACTGCACAGCGATTATGATTGACGTCAGGTAACCATCTCAGAAAACACACAGAATCATAGACTGCTGTCTTATAAATGTCTACATTTGTGACAAAAAGATATGGGCTGCAGTTGTTGTGGACTGGGTTAGTCCACAACAACCCCCCCCCCCCCCCCTTCTGTGAGTCATTTTACGGTGTAAGCCAGTAGAGAGGCGGTGGCGGCGCCTCGGCCACTGTTGGCCCTGGGTTAAATCACTAGTCTAAATGGGATTAGGTGAGTTGGAATGCCGGGGTAAATCACTCATTCAGCCAAGGGAGGGCCCGGGAGAAATTGCCCTCTTAAGGCACCCGTGAGCTGCGGCGGTGGGGGGGTTAGGGTAGAATTAGCCGTACCTTTGATTACCACTCTGGGTTGGTTTTAAAACCGCATCCTGACTAAAGACATCCACGAGTCCTCCCACACATTTAACTGGGACAGAGAGCTGCCCTCCTGGATGCCTGTAAACAAATTCCGTGGGACCAGATCAGATCACTTGTCGACTTGTCTTTTTTTACAAACAAAAGGGGGACATTGTATGCCAAACAGTCTAAATTAGTCTCACCCTCCAGTTTCCTTTTAGTGTAGGATTATAATTCTATTCTTTGCCATCACTTCGGGAACCTTCTCCTGTGCTCAACGAGATGGAGATGTTTCTACAGTGTCAAGACACATTGACTCTGCATTTTCTCCTCCTCTCCACAGACTGGTCGTGACAGTTGTTTCCAGTTGCTGAGTAAAAGGGTCATCATAAAGCCCAGCTAAAGGAAGCAGGATAAGCACTTGAGCCAAGGCAGTAAAAAGCTCTCTGGGAAACTTGAAAGCCACACAAATGAAGTCTGCCGTCTACCATCTGGAAACAATAAACAAACAAAAACGCAGCAGAGCCAAACAAACATGGCCGCGGGAGAGAACCTTTTTTATATATATATATAAAAATATAAACACAATATATTAAGTGTCGTTCCATGTTTTACGAGCTGAAACAAAAGACCTCAGAAATGGTTCATATGCACAAAAAGCTTATTTCTCACATTTTTTGCACATTTTCTAGAAGCTGATTAAACAACATGATCATTACACAGGTGCTCCTTGTGCTGGGGACAATAGAAGGCCACTGTAAAATGTTCAGTTTTATCTTACAATGCCACAGATGTCTCAAGTTGAGGGAGCACGCAATCAGCATGCTGACTGCAGGAATGTCCCCCATAGCTTTTGCCAGAGAATTGAATGTTCATTTTTCTACCATAAGCCACATCCAACGTCATTTTACAGAATTTGGCAGAACATCCAACCCGCCTTACAACCGCAGACTATGTGTAACCACACCAGCCCAGGACCTCTACATCTGGCTTCTTCACCTGCGGGATCGTCTGAGACCAGCTACCTGGACAGCTGATGAAACTGTAGGTTTGCACAACTGAAGAATTTCTGCATGCTCGTCGTCCTAACCAGAGTCTTGACCGGACTGCAGTTCGGTGTTGTAACAGACTTCAGTGGGCAAATGCTCACCTTCCATGGGCTCTTCACCGTTGAATCCCGATTTCAACTGTACTAGGCAGATGGCAGACAACATGCATGGCGTTGTGTGGGTGAGCGGTTTGCTAATGTCAACGTTATGAACAGAGTGCCCCATGCTGGCGATGGGGTTATGGTATGGGCAGGCATAAGCTACAGACAATGAACATAATTGCATTATCCATGGCAATTTGAGGCCCATTGTCGTGCCATTCATCCGCCACCATTACCTCATGTTTCAGCATGATATTACACAGCCCCAAGTCACAAGGATCTGTGCACAATCCCCAGTTCTTCCATGGCCTGCATACTCACCAGACATATCACCCATTGAGCATGTTTGGGATGCTCTGGATCGACGTCTACGACAGCATGTTCCAGTTCCCGCCAAAAATCCAGCAACTTCGCACAGCCATCGAAGAGGTGTAGGACAATATTCCACAGGCCACAATCAACAGCCTGATCAACTCTACGCGAAGGAGATGTGTCGTGCTGCATGGGGCAAATGGTGGTCACACAAGATACTGACTGGTTTTCTGATCCATGCCCCTACCTTTTTTTTTTAAGGTATCTGATGCGTATCTGCATTCCCAGTAATGTGAAATCCATAAATTATGACCTAATGAATTTATTTTAATGTATTTCCTTATATGAACTGTAACTCAGTAAAATCTTTGAAATTGATGCATGTTGCATTTACATATCACATTGTTTCAGTTTTCATATTTAATAAATATTTCATACAGTTAGAAACTTTAGATGGGTCAGGTACATTCAATGGCATGTTTACATTGTTCAGAGACAGTGCTTCTCACTCCTGGTCCAGAGGACCCAAAGGAGTGCACACCCTCCGCCTACCATCATACTGTAGAGTGTGAATGTTTTAAACACACGCAGGGCCCACTGTGTGCATTATTAGAGGACAGTGACGAGGAGACAGACACAGAGCCCACTGTCCTTTGACGAAAGGTTCCCTTGATATGTGTGTGCGTGCATGTGTGCACACTACTATGGTTGACCCTATAAAATAACACATTTCACTGCACCTACCCCAGTGTACGTGACAAAACATTTATTATTTTATTTATTTTAATGAACTGCAGTACTAACAGGGACGATTTCTGTCGGTCTGTCTTCTGCTACCACCAAATCAAATCAAACTTTATGCGCCGAATACAACATGTAGACCTTACCGTGAAATGCTGACTTACAAGCCCTTAACCAACAGTGCAGTTCAAGAAAGAGTTAAGAAAATATTTACCAAAAACAAATAAAGTAAAAAATAATAAAAAAGTAACAATAACAAGGCTATATACAGGGGGTACCGGTACCGAGTCAATGTGCGGGGGTGGGTACAGGTTAGTCGAGGTAATTTGTACATGTAGGTAGGGGTGAAGTGACTATACATAGATAATAAACAGCGCGCAGCAGCAGTATAAAAAAAATACATGGGGGGGGGTGTCAATGTAAATAGTGCAGTGGCCATTTGATTCATTGTTCTGCAGTCTTATGGCTTGGGGGTGGAAGCTGTTAAGGAGCCTTTTGTACCTAGACTTACCCCTCCGGTACCGCTTGTCGTGCGGTAGCAGAGAGAACAGTTTGGGCAATTTTTGGGGCTTTCTTCTGACACCGCCTAGTATTTAAAGGTCCTGGATGGCAGGAAGCTTGGCCCCGGTGATGTAGTGGGCCGTACGCACTACCCTATGTAGCGCCTTACGGTCAGATGCTGAGCAGTTACCATGCCAGGCAGTGATGCAACCGGTCAGGATGCTCTCGATGGTACAGCTGTAGCACCTTTTGAGGATCAGGGGACCCATTCCAAATACTTTCAGTCTTCTGAGTGGGAAAAATAAAACGATTGGAACCATTTCCTTGTTTGATCGTAAGGTTTTATGGGTATTATGACTCATACTGTGGTACTCTATACTGAGGAGGAAAAAGGTAAACATGTCGAGGTCATGCAGAGGGAGGAAAGGCAGTTTCAGATCGGGGTTATCCTCAACCTAGCCTACCCCTTCATCCTTCCTTTACAATAGGGGCTAAAGCTGGGCTAAAGTACTTGTCCTAGGCCCCTACCCCCAGACCCACTATAATGTCAGAAGCCAAGACCCAGTCCCCTTCCCCAGCCTAAGACAAGCACTTCTTTCTACACATTGTAAACAGTGGGGGCATTATAGAAGACCTAACCTACACTGCTGCAAGTACACACACATAAACACACGCACACCCAAGACCCCCTAACCAAGACCTTCCCCCAGCACACACACACTGCCCACCCCCATCCTCAGGGTCCCATTCGCCCATTTACATTCTGCTTCACCATGGGAAATGTGTTCCCATTATTACCAGAATTCTCACCGCTTATGTTCTTTTAATATTTCATTTTACATCCGGCTATTAAAACGAGGAGAATTGCACATCCATTAATTCTAAGACCCTCATTTTCAAATTCCTGTCCTGTGACTAGTATTTGTTGTAATTACACAATATAAGCCTACAGTATTGGCAATTCATGAGCTTAAAAGGGCAGAGGATATAATTCTATAGTCTACATTTAAATATAATAAGCATGCCTATTTTATGTCAAATGCAATCAGTTCAGAGTGATATTATGGCAATAGCAATAGTTATATTGTCATGGCAATAGAATAGCCTTCAAGTCAAAAGAAATATGCCCTGATACGGTCAACCAAGGGAGCATATCGAAGGACTCTAATGTACAGTAGAGCTATACATAAATTGTTATTTTTTCCATCTATACACTTTGAGATTGGCAATGAACAGAGAAAACATCTGACAGGGTTGTGTTGGCCTTCTTGAAAAACTTATCCAAGACCTCTCAATGTCCATAAAAAAATACAGACCCCATCCATCCATCCAGCGGTTAGAGTTGTATTATTATTTCAACATTTGATAACCCGTTTAATGACGACGGCTCGGTCAGGTATACTGATTTCTGAGGTGCATAACTTTGCAGTGCGGAACCTTTTTGACAGTCCAGGCAAAACAGACTCAGATATTCAATCAATAATTTTGAGAGTTTGTGTATCTCATTAATATAAACACATTCAGAAGTGAGACACTTGCTACAACTGAGGAGAATCTATCAAACCCCTCACAGCTGATTTCTCCACACAACATTGTCAACACTGACACCAAGAGGCCAGACGTGGAACTGCAACTACTACCAACCACTGCCATAAATGTAACCTGTTAACCCCCCCTCACACACAAACACACTCACAAGTCACCTGCATGCACGCACACACCCACCCACACACAAAACAGCACTAACACACAGATATTGAAAGACAAACATACACAATCCCTCAGCTCATCTGCCCACTGACTCATTCAGGTGTGCACACACACTCTTCGGTAAAACCCCCACGAAGGCCAGTCAACAAACAGTGTGTGCTGTAAACCCCAACATTGTGACTCATTAGGTGTTGTAGTTGGCTACATCAGACAGGAAACGCAGGCCCAAATTACACCACCATCATCTTCCTCGCAACAGTCATGTAACCATCACTGTTGTGACGAATCCAACCCAGGTGCCGTGAGAAGACCGGAGGAACACCGTGCAAACGGAGTCAGTGAGTTAGGTGATGACGTTCCCTATAGTCACTGATCTAAGGTCAGTTTGTGGGATTTCTCCCCCTAATAGTTACAATTAGGGGAGGTACCAATAAACTGATTCTAGATCTGTGCCTAAGGGCAAATCCAGACAGAGACTCAGACTAAACCTGGAAGTAATATCCCAGCCCACACGCAAATATGCCTGCTACCCAATTAATACTAAGTGGTGTATGTACTGTACAGACCCAATGCTCTCCATCAGGGGCCTATTAGGCCTCGAGAATGCTAATCATGCCTACATTGCATGTTCCAATGCAGGTCTACTAAATAGGCCTTACATTAACCCCTCCTTCCGCCCCCTCAAAAGGAGACTGGGTGGGCTTCTCAGAAGATGTACATTTCAAAATAAATGGGATGACTATAAAACAGAACATTACAATTCAGCCGTTAAGCAAACAACTTCAGGGAACATTTTACAATGAGGACTCATAGAGGTAGAGCATAGAGGCATACAGTACATTTCATTCAGTAAAAGGTTTCAATGTCTGAACGAAACAAATAGCCTAGAGCAGGGCTGGGCAACTGATTGGGGTAGGAGTCACAAAAAATGTAATTCATCATGAGGGACCGCAGTGGCTCGTGGGTCTGTTTACCCACATCCATAAACAGTCAGAGCCAGCCCTAGCCATACCCACACGTTGCTATGGGACGTAGAGAATATATATATTTTCTATGTAATTCAACTAGGGCTGCACGATTAATCAAATTCAGATTGAAATTGCAATATTGACATATGCAATATCCATATCGGAAGAGGCTGCAATTTTCTCCTTTCTTTAACACTCTGTTAATACAAGACACACTATGCACACATGGATTTTGTGTTGAAGACATGTGGTAGTAGAGTAGTGGCCTGAGGGCAGACAATGTGTTGTGAAATCGTTTGTGAAATGTAATGTTTTTAATTGTATCTAACTGCCATTTTAACTGCCAATATTTTCCTGGACCCCAAGAAGAGTAGCTAATGCCTTGACAGCAGCTAATGGGGATCCAATAAATACGACAAAAACTAGACTACGTACCTCCTCCAAAGAGATGTAGAGAGTGAAGGAACGCAGTCTAGCACATGCACAGAGGATGCTGACCAATCACAAGCTGGCCCTCTCACTCTGCATGGCATGCACATACTGGCCAATCCCAAGAGCACGCAGTCAGATGCTGGTGAGTAGAGAAAGGGCTTTACCAAAAGAGGTTCAGAAACTCTGTGGCTTTACCTCACACTGTGTCAGAGACATGAGCGCTGCTAGTGATGATGAGAATGTCGATTTGGCGCAAAAGGGCACATCTTAAGTGGTATGGTAATATTTCAGCTACAGGCAAACCGATGTCAACCAAATGCAAGCGTTGTGCAAAAAGTGCTTCAGAGTTGTGGCGACAACAAGAGACAACACGACAAATGTGTTCAATCATTTGAAGAACAACCATCCATTATTTTACAACAGAGGTGGGGACTGGGACAAAAAACGGTCCTGGCATTACTAACACACCGGTCCATTTTTCCTCAAAGCCCCAACACTGGCCCATTTTTTTCCCTTGAGGCCACAATTATTAGCCAGATAATTAAATTTTTATGCAAAAAATATATATAAGTTAGACAGGCCCACTGGGCTAAAAACAGACCAGCCCATCTGGCATTTACCAGGTGGCCAGTCTGCACTGCTTTATGATGATTGCATGATATTTTTTCTTAAAGCGCCTGAGAGCAGCAAAGCCCCTCAGCCACAACAAGCTGGAGTATGTGAGCAGAGTCAAAATCCCGCTCATCGCTCTGTCTTTTCCAACCGCTCCCCTAAAAAACGATCCGCACTCACTCCCAAAAGAAACTGCAACTCCAAATTAATTTAGCTCCATTCCTTAAAATCACAAATTTAACCAACACTGTGGCTGTTACGGTGACCGTATTACCGCCACACCGGCAGTCATGAGCAGAGGTCGACCGATTATGATTTCAACGCCGATACCGATTATTGGAGGACCAAAAAAAGCCGATACCGATTATTGGAGGACCAAAAAAAGCCGATACCGATTAATCGGACGATTAAAAAAGAAAAATGTATTTGTAATAATACAATTACTACAATACTGAATGAACATTAATTTTAACTTAATATAATACATCAATAAAATCAATTTAGCCTCAAATAAATAATGAAACATGTTCAATTTGGTTTAAATAATGCAAAAACAAAGTGTTGGAGAAGAAAGTAAAAGTGAAATACGTTAAACAGGCATTGATTGCCAATGCGTTTTCAAGTGTAACACCCTACAATAAAAGCTTCCTGTAGACACATAGAAATCACTGAGCCAAAGACACGATTGCTATTTACAGAGTCAGAAAAGACTGCTTGAAGAAGATGATAAACAAGCTGGACAGGAGATACAAGATTATGTCTCGTACATAGGTTCTCCCAAGTCGCCATACCAACACTGTACAACAAAATGAAGGTACAAACATGTTGCGATAAATAACTGGACCAGACTTCAATGTTTTGGACACAGGCTGCACCTTAGAATCGCTAGGCTACGTTTTACATGTTAAGGCACTTTGACTTATAATAATAATTGAGCCTACTTATACATAATTACACAATCATAAACATCCTATTCCATCTGTAGTCTATGGCTGCCTGAATAAATAACTTATGCTATTTAAGAACTCATAATGGTGAAATAGGAACTTATAATCTTATTCATTAAGGAATGAATAAGCGCTGCGCTCATAGCACACTATATTTTGATGATCATGTTAAAAATGTATGTTTGTTTATATGTAGGTGTGTAATAATCCTATATATTATCAATGTTGGAAAATAGTTGTTTCATTTGGTATTTAATTCAGTTAGCACAGTATGTATTCATATTATCATTTTAAAAAGAGATGTTCTCTACCTGACACTTGTTTTAACCATGCCTGATTGATATGCCAGGTTTTCACCCAAGTGTTTGAAAATCGCAATTCATAACCGCAATCGCAAAAATTAGCTATTTAATATTTGGTCCAAATAGCACTGCCGTAAATTCTACTCATTTTGCCATGGGGCAGAGAAATGTTTGCAGTTTTGAATATGATATCTGAATGAGAGTGACTAATTATTTGACCATGATTACTACAAATTTACCAAACAAAAAATGTTAGCTAACATCGGCTAATTGAGTGACTCTCAGTGACTGACATAAGAGGAAAAACAGGCCTAGGGCAAAGGCTATTCTCCAACCAAACAATGGACTCAAAAGGTACATTTAGCAAAAAGTTCACACAATGCAGTTTTAGCTAAGATAGCAAACATGCTCCATGTTAAAAACCCTGCTATAGGCCTATACTCTTGGCTAATCCAAAAAGGTTTATTGTTTTACAGGAGATTTCATCACACCAATTTCATCACGCCACTTCCACTGGCTCACCACATGTAATTTTAAGCCAAACACACAAATCTCCAACTTTCTTGTTATGATTAAAAACACTGTGCTTATTTGCAAACATTGATCATTCCATCCTACTACCACGCTCAATCTCTAAACCACACAAACGGCCCTGTTAGGCCCCTCCCCACCCCCCAACGTTCTTGTCCAGAACAAGATTATTTTGTTGCATTGTTCCACATTCCACTGCGGCCCTGTTTGTACAGATGCAATCCCATATGCTTGGGCTCTGAAGACGCAAGGAAGCCCCTGCTCGTCGGCCAAGAATGTTGCCGTGGATCAAAGGCCCTTGTTCCCAGAGCCCAGGCACTTATTTTGGGGAGCTGGTTGTTTTTTTGTGTCTGTGGGGACTCAGGGTAACAGATCCATCAGCTACAGAGGCATCAGCTCTGTGGGATCCTCCACAGTGTGTGCCTTGGGACAAGTGCAGGCCTCTCTCTCTGCTCGGTCCCCCTCTTGCCATCACATCCAAGGCACTCCGCTTGTCACCCAAGCCCTGTTCTACGAGAGCCTTGTTATCCACTGCAACATATGTTAACTTAATGCGCTGTAACACATTTCAAAGGACAGCTTAAGTTGGGTCAACAAAAGGTTATAGAGCAATTTATTGATGTACTGGCTTGAAAAGAAGTAAGAGGAAGAAAAGTATTTCTGAGCACGTGCACACACACACACACAGATGTTGCCGTTTCACTCCATGTTTTCGGGGCACTACTGTTAAATCCGAACACAAAATAAATGATCTCCCGCTTGAGTTAAGCTTCAACGTCTAATGTATTTTACAAGGGGGAAAAACGAGGGCGATCGGCTTTTAAAAATGGTTCTTTGGTCTCACCAGGCCCCGGGCGGGCATTAAAGCAGTAGGCTAAACAGATGAAATAGGGTTAAAAACATTAGGATACAGTCAGAAATAGTGCCGAGCATGTGACTTAAGTTTTTCTTGGCCTCCAGCTTTCCAACACTGGGTCGGGTTCAGTAGGCACGAAACAGAAGAAATGTCTCAAACAGGGAGCTTGTCCAATAAGGAACACTTGTTTTCCTTATCCGTTGCAAACTGTTTGTAAACGTTTTGTTGAGGCGTGCCCTAAAGAACCTGACAACGGCTATTCCAAATCATGGTTCCAGAGGGACTCAAGTTGTTAGTGTTTTCTTGCCTGATTGGATTATGGCCACAGTTTACCTCTGCCTGGCTGGCTACCAGCACCAATCAATGAGAAAATCAGGTGTCAATCAGCGCTCATTTGTTTACCTATGGGATCCAGAGGCTGGCCCTATGCAGCCAGCCACCACATGAATGGGATGACTTACTTAAAACCTCTACCGCTTCTCTCTCCCGGATCCGGGATCCTCCTCATCAAAAAAGCTGACTAGCATAGCCTAGCCTAATGCGACAGGGATATCATATAATATAATTTTCATGAAATCACAAGTTCAATACAGCAAATGAAAGATAAACATCTTGTGAATCCAGCCATCATTTCCGATTTTTAAAATGTTTTACAGCGAAAACACAATATGTATTTCTATTAGCTAACCACAATAGCAAAAGACTCAACCGCATATTTTCACAATTTTTCTACCGCATAGGTAGCTATCACAAAACCGACCAAATAGAGATATAATTAGTCACTAACCAAGAAACAACTTCATCAGATGACAGTCTTATAACATGTTATACAATAAATCTATGTTTTGTTCGAAAATGTGCATATTTGAGGTATAAATCATAGTTTTACATTGCAGCTACCATCAAAAATATCACCAAAGCAGCCAGAATAATTACAGAGAGCAACGTGAAATACCTAAATACTCATCATAAAACATTTATGAAAAATACATGGTGTACAGCAAATGAAAGATAAACATCTTGTGAATCCAGCCAATATTTCAGATTTTTTAAGTGTTTTACAGCGAAAACACAATATAGCATTATATTAGCTTACCACAATAGCAAAACACACAAATGCATTTATCAGCAGCAAAAGGTAGCGATCGCAAAAACCAGCAAAAGATATAAAATTGATCACTAACTTTGACCAACTTCATCAGATGAGAGTCTTATAACATCAGGTTATACAATACACTTATGTTTTGTTCGGAAATGTGCATATTTTGAGCTGTAAACCGTGGTTATACATTGTGAATATGTAGCATCGATTCACCAAATTGTCCGGAGCTAGTTTGGACACTCACCTAATCTGACCAAAGAACTCATCATAAACTTTACTAAAAAATACATGTTGGACAGCAAATGAAAGATACACTAGTTCTTAATGCAACAGCCGTGTTAGATTTTTAAAAATAACTTTACCATAACAAACAGCTTACGTTATAGCGAGACAGCGCCCGCAAAAAGGGCGGAAAATAGGACTCAACATTTTCCACAGAAATACGAAATAACATCATAAATTGTTCTTACTTTTGCTGAGCTGCCATCAGAATCTTGTACAAGGAGTCCTAGGTCCAGACTAAATCGTTGTTTGGTTTTAGAATGTCCTTTTCTCCTGTCGAATTAGCAACCTTAGCTAGCCATGTGGCGCGAACATGCCCATCTTCTCCTGACGCAAAGAAAGGAAAATTCCAAAAGTCGCAATAAACGTTGAATAAACTGATACAACTCGGTTGAAAAAAACTACTTTATGATGTTATCACATCTATCAAATAAAATCAGAGCCGGAGATATCCACCGTGTATACCGAACGCTTTTCAGAAGCCAATGTTGATGTCCAGGTAGAGAAAGGAAATTCTGGTCACGTCATTCCAAGAGCTCTTGTTCGACCTCAGATCAAGCTAGACACCCCATTCCACCTTCCACTGCCTGTTGACATCTAGTGGAAGGCGTATGCAGTGCATGCAAATCCATAAATATTAGGCAATTGAATAGGCAGGCCCTGGAACAGAGCATCGTTTTCAGATTTTTCACTTCCTGTCTGGAAGTTTGCTGCCAAATGAGTTCTGTTTTACTCACAGATATAATTCAAACGGTTTTAGAAACTTGAGTGTTTTCTATCCAATAGTAATAATAATATGCATATTGTACGATCTAGAATAGAGTACGAGGCCGTTTAAATTGGGCACAATTTTTTCCCAAAGTGAAAACAGCGCCCCCTATTCACAATGAAGTAAAACATTGTGAAAGACACTTTCACCTTTGTATAGTTACAAAGAAATGTAAGAAGACATATTCTCCATGTAATATGGGATATTTAGTTCAGAAAATGTCCATACTAGTACAGTGCATTCGTTAAGTATTCAGTATCCATATTTTGTTACGTTACAGCCTTATTCTAAAATGGATTAAATACATGTTTTTCCTCATCAATCTTCACACAATACCCTGAATGACAAATCAAAAAAATAAAAACAGAAATACCTTATTTTCATAAGTATTCCGACCCTTTGCTATGAGACTCGAAATTGAACTCAGGTGCATTCTGTTTCCATTGATAATCCTTGAGATGTTTTTACAACTTGATTAGAGTCCACCTGTGGTAAATGAAATTGATTGGACATGTTTCGTAAAAAGGCACATACCGGTCTATTTAAAGGTCCCACAGTTGACAGTGCATGTCAGAGAAAAAAACATGAGGTCAAAGGAATTGTCCATAGAGCTCCGAGACACGATTGTGTCGAGGAACAGATCTTGGGAAGGGTAAGAGCTCCAACAATCAGTCCTTTATGGTAGAGTGACCAGACGGAAGCCACTACTCAGTAAAAGGCACATGACAGCCTGCTTGGAGTTTGCCAAAAGGCACCTAAAGGACTCCCAGATCATGAGAAACAAAATTCTCTGGTCCGATGAAACCAAGATTAAACTCTTTGGCCTGAATGCCAAGCGTCACGTTGGGAGGAAGCCTGGCACCGCTCATCACCTGGCCAATACCATCCCTACTGTGAAGCATGCTGGTGGCAGCATCATGCTGTGGGGATGTTTTTCAGCGGCAGGAACTTGGACAGACTAGTCAGGATCGAGGGAAAGATGAACGGATCAAAGTACAGAGAGATCCTTGATGAAAACCTGCTCCAGAGCGCTCAGTACCTCAGACTGGGGTGAAGGTTCACCTTCCAACAGTACAACGACCCTAAGCACACAGCCAAGACAACGCAGGAGTGACTTCGGGACAAGTTTCGGAATGTCCTTGAGTGGCCCAGCCAGAGCCCGGACTTGAACCCGATCGAACATCTCTGGGGAGACCTGAAAATAGCTGTGCAGCGACGCTCCCCATCCAACCTGACGGAGCTTAAGAGGATCTGCAGAGAAGAATTGGAAAAACTCCCCAAATACAGGCGTGCCAAGCTTGTAACATCATACCCAAGAAGTGTCGAGGCTGTAATCCCTGCCAAAAGGTGCTTCAACAAAGTAGGTTCTGAATACTTATGCAAATGTGATATCAGTTATTGATTTGTAATACATTTGCGAAAACATCTAAAAACCTGTTTTTGCTTTGTCATTATGATGTTTAGATTGAAAGAAATGTGGGAAAAAGTCAAGCGGTCTAAATACTCTCTGAATGCACTGTATGTATAGTGGTGCACAATTGTGGAATGATTTGAAAACCAATAGAAGAATCTTAAAATTATTTCTAAAAACTCGCAGGCAGCCAGTGCAAAGACTTTAAAACCGGTGTAGTGTGTGGTCTCCGTCTGGTCTTGGTCAGTACCCGTGCTGCAGCATTCTGTATGTTTTGAAGTTGACCAATGGCTTAAAACTTCTTGACGCACGGATCCCTTTAGCGGTATCATTTTCATCAACAACCGCTAAATTGCAGAGCGCCAAATAAATAAAAAAATTGCAAAAAATATTTATATTCATGAAATAACAAGTGCAATATAGCAAAACACAGCTTAGCTTGTTGTTAATCCACCTGTCGTGTCAGATTTTGAAAATATGCTTTACAGCGAAAGCAATCCAAGCGTTTGTGAGTTTATCGATCACTTAGCAAAACATTAAGAACACCTAGCAGCAGTGTAGATTGGTCACGAAAGCCAGAAAAGCAATAAAATGAATCGCTTACCTTTGATGATCTTCAGATGTTTGCACTCACGAGACTCCCAGTTACACAATAAATGTTCCTTTTGTTTGATAAAGATTATTTTTATATCAAAAAATCTAATTTTTTTTGGCGCGTTATGTTCAGTATTCCACAGCCTTAGGCAAGTGTTTCAGCATGATAATGCACGTCCCCATGTCGCAAGGATCTGTACACAATTTCTGGAAGCTGAAAATGTCCCAGTTCTTCCATGGCCTGCATAATCACCAGGCATGTTATGCTCTGGATCAATGTGTACGACAGCGTGTTCCAGTTCCAGCCAATATCCAGCAACTTCGCAGTCACTGAAGAGGAGTGGGACAACATTCCTCAGGCCACAATAAACAGCATGATCAACTCTATGGGAAGGATTTGTTTTGCACTGCATGAGGCAAATGGTAACACCAGATACTGACTGGTTTTCTGATCGACACCCCTACTTTTTTTAAGGTGTCTGTGATGGAGGTCGACCGATTAATCGGAATGGCCGATTAATTAGGGCCGATTTCAAGTTATAAAAATCGGAAATCTGTATTTTTGGACACCGTTTTGGCCGATTTTTAAAAAAAGCATTTTTTACACCTTTATTTAGTCAGTTAAGAACACATTCTTATTTTCAATGACGGCTTAGGAGCGGTGGGTTAACTGCCTTGTTCAGGGGCAGAACGACAGCTCAGGGATTCAATCTTGCAACATTACGGTTAACTAGTCCAACGCTCGAACCACCTGATTACATTGCACTACACGAGGAGCCTGCCTGTTACGCGAATGCAGTAAGAAGCCATGGTAAGTTGCTAGCTAGCATTAAACTTATCTTATAAAATACAATCAATCAATTATAATCACTAGTTAACTACACATGGTTGATGATATTACTAGTTTATCTAGCGTGTCCTGCGTTGCATATAATCGATGCGGTGGCATTCGCGAAAAAGGACTGTCGTTGCTCCAATGTGTACCTAACCATAAACATAAACATGCCTTTCTTAAAATCAATGCACAAGTATATATTTTTAAACATGCATATTTAGTTAATATTGCCTGCTAACATGAATTGATTTTAACCAGGAAAAATGGTGTCACTTCTCTTGCAACAGAGTCAGGGTATATGCAGCAGTGGGCCGCCTAGCTCATTACAAACTGTGTGAAGACCATTTCTTCCTAACAAAAACAGCCAACTTCGCCAAACGGGATGATTTAACAAAAGCTCATTTACGAAAAAAGCACAATCGTTGCACGACTGTACCTAACCATAAACATCAATGCCTTTCTTAAAATCAATACATAGAAGTATATATTTTTAAACCTGCATATTTAGCTAAAAGAAATCCAGGTTAGCAGGCAATATTAACCATGTGAAATTGTGTCACTTCTCTTGCGTTCATTGCACGCAGAGTCAGAGTATATGCAACAGTTTGGGCCGCCTGGCTCATTGCGAACTAATTTGCCAGAATTGTACGTAATTATGACATAACATTGAAGGTTGTGCACTGTTACAGGAATATTTAGACTTATGGATGCCACCCGTTAGATAAAATACGTAACGGTTCCGTATTTCATTGAAATAATAAACTTTTTGTTTTCGAGATGATAGTTTCCGGATTCGACCATATTAATGACCTAAGGCTCGTATTTCTGTGTGTTATTATGTTATAAATAAGTCTATGATTTGATAGAGCAGTCTGACTGAGCGATGGTACGCACCAGCAGGCTCGTAAGCATTCATTCAAACAGCACTTTCGTGCGTTTTGCCAGCAGCTCGTCACTGTGCTTCAAGCATTGTGCTGTTTATGACTTCAAGCCTATCAACTCCCGAGATTAGGCTGGTGTAACCGATGTGAAATGGCTAGCTAGTTAGCGGGGTGCGCGCTAATAGCTTTTCAAACGTCACTCGCTCTGAGACTTGGAGTAGTTGTTCCCCTTACTCTGCATGGGTAACGCTGCTTCGAGGGTGGCTGTTGTCGATGTGTTCCTGGTTCGAGCCCAGGTAGGAGCGAGGAGAGGGACGGAAGCTATACTGTTACACTGGCAATACTAAAGTGCCTATAAGAATATCCAATAGTCAAAAGTATATGAAATACAAATCGTATAGAGAGAAATAGTCCTATAATTCCTATAATAACTACAACCTAAAACTTCTGACCTGGGAATATTGAAGACTCATGTTAAAAGGAACCACCAGCTTTCATCATGTTCTGAGCAAGGAACTTAAACGTTAGCTTTCTTACATGGCACATATTTCACTTTTACTTTCTTCTCCAACACTTTGTTTTTGCATTATTTAAACCAAATTGAACATGTTTAATTATTTTTTTAGGCTAAATTGATTTTATTGATGTATTATATTAAGTTAAAATAAGTGTTCATTCAGTATTGTTGTAATTGTATTATTACAACAATAAAAAAAATATTAAATTGTCCGATTAATCGGTATCGGCTTTTTTTGGTCATCCAATAATCGGTATCGGCGTTGAAAAATCAGTCGGTCGACCTCTAGTCTGTGACCAACTGATGCATACCTGTATTCCCAGTCATGTCAAATCCATAGAATAGGGTCTAAACTGAACTAAAATTGATTAAAAAAAAAAAATCCCCTTATCTACACACAATACCCCATAATGACAAAGCAAAAACATGTTTTTTTGCTAATTTATTACAAATAAAAACCGGAAATATCACGTTCAGACCCTTTACTCAGTACTTTGTTGAAGAACCTTTGGCAGCGATTACAGCCACGGGTCTTCTTGGGTATGACGCTACAAGCATGGCACACCTGTATTTGAGGAGTTTCTCTTATTCCTCTCTGCAGATCCTCTCAAGCTCAGTCAGGTTGTATGAGGTGCGTTGCTGTACACCTATTTCCAGGTCTCTCCAGAGATGTTCGATCGGGTTCAAGTCTGGGACACTCAAGGACATTCAGAATCTTGTCCCGAAGCCACTCCTTCATTGTCTTGGTTGTGTGCTTTGGGTCATTGTCCTTTTGGAAGGTGAACCTTCTTCCCAATTTGAGTTCCTGAGTGCTCTACCACTGAAAAACTTCCCCACAGAATGATGCTCCCACCAACATGCTTCACTGTAAGGATGGTGCCAGGTTTCCTCCAGACGTGACACTTGGAATTCAGGCCAAAGAGTTCACTCTGGGTTTCATCGGACCAGTGAATCTTGTTTCGCAGAGTCTTTAGGTGCCTTTTGGTAAACTCCAAGGGGGTGTCATGTGCCTTTTACTGAGGAGTGGCTTCCGTCTGGCCACTCTACCATAAAGGCCTGATTGGTGGAGTGCTGCAGAGATGGTTGTCCTTCTGGAAGTTTCTCCCATCTCCACAGAGGAACTGGAGCTCTGTCAGAGTGACCATCGGCTTCTTGGTCACCTCCCTGACCAAGGCCCTACCCTGATTGCTCAGTTTGGCCAGGCGGCCAGCTCTAGGAAGAGTCTTGGTGGTTCCAAAATTCTTCCATTTAAGAATGATGGAGGCCACTGTGTTCTTGGGGACCTTCAATGCGGCAGACATTTTTTGGTACCCTTCCCCAGATCTGTGCCTTGACACAATCCTCTCTCATGCTCTATGGACAACTCCTTTGACCTCATGGCTTGGTTTTTGCTCTTATATAGACAGGTGTGTGCCTTTCCAAATCATGTCCAATCAATTTAATTTAACACAGGAGGACTCCAAACAAGTTGTAGAAACATCTCAAGGATGATCAATGGAAACAGGATACGCCTGAGCTCAATTTTCAGTCTCAGAGCAAAGGGTCTGAATACTTACCTAAATAAGGTATTTCTGTTTTCACATTTCTAAAAACCTGTTTTTTGCTTTGTCTTTATGGGGTATTGTGTGTAGATTGCCCTTGGACATTTATTCATTTAATCCATTTTAGAATAAAGCTGTAATGACTTTTCCACAAAATGTGGAAAAGTCAAGGGGTCTGAATACTTTCCGAAGAAACTGTAGTAGACCTATAGGCGGGATTAAACGAGATCCCCAGTCAGCCGTTCAGCGCACACTAAAATAAATTATTATGTTTCAATTTCTACAGCTGTTACAAATACTTTTACAAATTTAAAACGACCAAATGTTGGCCTTTAACCATCGAACAGAAAAAGGACAGCACTATGGTAAATTGACTTATTTTATTGCCACATAAACAAGTCGGGGATGAGCCCTTGGCAGTCAATGTCACAACGACAACACCACACAGATGGGCATAATTATACATTCACAGTCAGTATTGGCCCAATCAAGAGATCCCAGCAGAGGGAGCTGTGGGGGAAACATGACAATCAAATAAAGACATATCAACACACAATACATGGCGTTGTTACCTAAAAGTTTGGCCTATTTATAACCTACTACAAAAAAAACGATAAAAATAACATTCCTCATTAAGGCCTGCTGGGGTAAGAGTGCCCAAGCAGTCTATCCATTATGTCTTTCTTTGGAGAAGTAATTTATCCCTATCGCCTCCTCTACATGGAGCCTTCACCAACTCAATGCCCATATTACGTAAGGAACTTAGTTCATGATTATGGCTATTGAAATGCCTGGCAACAGGTGATTTTTCATCATGGTTGCAAATGACGCTCTTATGCTCACATACCCTAAGTTCACGTTTGGTCTTACCCACATCATAAAAGTTACAAAAACACTTAAGGCGATATACAACATTTTGTGTTACATGTTATTCTACCTCGGACCTTCATCCTCCCACCCAAATGGGAATTATTAGGAGAGTTCCCTCTGATCATGGCATAACAAATAAAATAAAAAATGTAATCAATATATCTCATAAACACTTTGATAAACTTAGAATAGGGATTACTATAGTTTACAAAGTCCAACTCAAATTTCCCCGTAAACAAATTAGAATAATTAGGTGTAACTGTCTTCAAACTTTAAATAATTCTTAGTCAATATTTCATTAGTCAAGCTCAGCAGTAAGTCAGTGGGGGGAACCAGTTCTGTTCTTTGATTCAAATAATGTTTCATCGCATCTAAACCCTCTTGATGAGGAATATTCACAAAAATTGCTAGAGACATCCATAGTGCACAAGTCATTCGAGTCCATTGAACAAGTCTCTAATTTCTTCAAAAAGTCTGTCGTCTCCATAAAGTAAGAGGGTAACAGTTTATTTTCCCAGAGCGCTGTCCTATTTCTATTCTTTGGATTACTATATACAAGGATCCAGCACCCAAATTCTGTAGGCTATATATATATATATAGATATATATATATATATATATACACACAATATTCTGTCCATATAAATGAATGCAGCGCATATTTCCTGTGACTTGTTCAATCGCATGCAGACAAAGAACCCATTGGGCACAGACATCATTTCAACCAGAGGCTGGTGGGAGAAGCTATAGGAATAGAATAAATGGAACTGAGACAAACACGTTCATGTTTTTGGTACCATTCCATTGATTCCATTCCAGACATTAAAATGAGCCTGTACCCCTATAGCTCCGCCCACCAGCCTCCTTTGATTTCAACGTCTAATTTTGATTTACTTTCGGTTGAGTTGTCAACTAATGTGAATTCGACGTGAAATCAACAAAACATTTCAGCATGTCATTGGATTTAGGTTAAAAGTTGGGTGAAAAAAATGACAATTCCCTTACGTTGATGACTTTCAAATCCAATCAGTTTTCTATGTTGTTTCAACATGGAATTTTTTTATTGCTGAAATAACAAGGAAACCACATTGATATAACCAGTTTTTGCACAGTGGGAGGAGATAAAGGTGTGAAATACTGTTAACATGGCCTACTTAATCCCAATAACGTGAGCATTCAAGACTTTCTCAGTGAGCCAGCCATTCCCCCAACCAATCGCGCGCAGACGGAAGAAAGAGTCACCAACAAAGGAGTTCTTCTGTTGCAGCCTTCACTGTAAAATATAACATGTTGTGGCGGTGCTTTGATCGGAAACCTACCTCCGAATTTAGGCAAAACGCCACTTTACAAAACAGTCTGCCATGATTGCCGAGTAGCCACACGGCTTTATGCAGTAGTTCTTAATTTAAAATGTTGTTATAGGGGGACATTAAACTAGTTTTTTTTAATAACCTGTGCTATAAAAGCCTGGCAGACCCTGAAAGGGGAAACTGCCTATTAAGTTATAAGGTCCAGGCCCCGGCTACCTAATTGACAAGCTCTAGGTGACTTTCATCACTTGTCGATTTCATAGCGGCAGTCGATGTTTCCTCCAGGATGCTGTTGCATCTTTGACATGAGGGTGTTTGTGACAAAGAGCAGTCGGCCCTGGCGCCAAATCCAAGGCTACAGCTCAAGGTCTCTCCATAAAACAAAAACACACATCCTACTGGTTGAATAAACATTGCTTCCAAGTCATTTCAACCAAAAAATGAAATGTGATGATGTTGAAATTACTTTGAATTAACATAGAAAACTGATTGGATTTGCAAAAGGTCATCAACGTGAGGGAATTGTTTCATTTTTTCCACCCAAATTTTAACCTAAATCCAATGACATGGTGAATTTTGTAGACTTTACGATTACTTCATGTTAGTTTACAACTCAACCAAATGTAAATTATAACTAGGCATTGAACGTCTGTGCCCAGTGGGATTCCACTTCCTTTCCCGGCCGCATCTTTACACTGCTATAACACAGGCAGTCTGCATGGACCAAGTTCGCATCCACTGAGAATGTGTTTTTCATGAAGTTTCGGGTTTTTATCTCGTATAAAAATACGTCTAAGATAGGATTTTTTCCCAATTGCTGATTATCTGTGGACACACAATACTTTAAAATAAATATATATATATATATATATATATTTTTTTTTTTAATACAGACTAAGCAACAGGATATTTTTCCTTTAGATTTGATTTCATCTCTTTTAGTTCTCGTTTGAACGAATCTTCCAAGAGTCTATAACAAACTTTAAAATACAATTTACAATACAATCACATTTCAAACAGCATGAAAATCCCAAATGATTTTAGCCTAGTTGTTTTCCTCTGGTGGCCCTAATGACTGCCACTAAGCACATATCCTTAAAACCCGTCAGGCATAAAACACTATCACTGTACACCTCACACACACTCCAACAGTAGATTGGCGTGACAGTCACTTTACGCTGCAGATTAGCACTGTCGCACCTCTGGAAATTCATCTGCCTTGAAGTACAGCCACCTCGCACCATGTTTCCCAATGACCAATACGGACAGATTACTAGAACTACAAACCACACTGCCACCTTTGTAATTGACGTTTCAACAGTTTGAAGTTCCCCATTAAGTCCAACCAAAGGAATTAAGTGCAGATGTGACAGGTCGAGACAAAACAATTGTGTAGGGCCCTTACAGCCCTTGATTATGACTCAGTTCCATTACACATGAGAGTCATTGGACAAAGGAGTCTTCTATAGAGTGTCTTGTTAAGAGCCCATATGCTTGGTCTGAACATTAGGCAAAACGCCACTTGTGGTATGGTTTTGGAACCATAAGGAACTTCTCTTTCATATCAGTGAGAAATCATTTTCTAAAAACAAAAGGTTAAATTGATACACCTTTATAGGGTTAGTGTTCACACACAGCCACTGAAGACAGATAATTAGCATAGGTGGTCACTATCTAGCATGCGCCGAAAACCTGTGTGTAATGGAAGAAGGCCGCCAGAAACGTGTTTTCACTGAAAAATACTGTCGTCTGCAACTGTGATGAAGTCGGTTAAAATAGTGTACAGTAAGTGCATATTCTGCATTTGTGAAATTATTTCGATGTGATATGAAAGTAAAGCGCTTTACGTTTTAGTCTGGCTTTCCTGGAAGTCTTGTGATGTTGCACCTTTGGGTTGAGAAACTCTGTCTCCTTAGGGCTCCCGATCTAAAGCCCTGCATCTCCGATCTAGAGGCATCACTACAGACCCTGGTTCGATTCCAGGATGTATCACAACCGGCTGTGACTGGGAGTCCCATAGGGCGGCGCACAATTGACCCTGCGTCATCCGGGTTTGGCCGTCATTGTAAATAAGAATTTGTTCTTAAACTGACTTGCACAGTTAAATAAAAATTATTTTTATAAATCTAAAACCGTATCACAATTCAGAATCAAAATCCTGTTTAGATGGAGAATTTGGCCATTTTGGCAGCCAGAGCCAGTCTACCTCTGAAAATAATATAAGGTCCTTGAACCTTAAGGAGTAACGGTAGGCTCCTTAAGAGTACATCTTGGGCTGAAGGCATTAGTGCAATTATGTAGGATAGGCCTACTAAACAATAAATATGCAACTCATTTGAAACCTATGTTGTCCTTTCAATTCATTACATTTCAACCCATTATAGTTTTATGCAATGTTAAGAACTCGTATCACCCAAGCATTGTATCAGGTGAAGTATGTGTTTAAGAATGATATGTTCTGAGAAACGAAAATATTTGCACGCAATATGGTTATGCCTCTCTGACACAACAAATCCTATCGAATCTACACCACACCTGTCAAACTCATTCCACGGAGGACCGTGTGTCGGCGCGTTTTCGCTCTTCAATTGTACTTGATGAATTAAGGTCACAAATTAGTAACGGTCACACCCGATTGTCGCGGACTTAAATGAAAAACCTGCAAACACTAGGCCCTCCATGGAGTGAGTAACACTCCTGGTCAAGTTGTCAATAACCTAATAACACAGCACATGCGACTCCAAATGAATCTAGTTACTGTATCAAACCAGTTCACAATCAAATAGGTCTGAAGATATAGCGTGAAGTGATCTATTTACATTATTATAAATAATGACAATGCTGGATACATGTGCAAATTGAAACTACAGTAGCTACTACGTGTGGAACAGACATGAAACATGGTAACAAGACGCAGGTGATTAATCAACTCGAATGGTAATTACAATGGAAGTATAATGTGACTGAACTACTTGTGAATGTCACTTTTGTTGACTAACTCCGCTAACTGAAAGTAGCTATAACTAGCTAACGCTGGTAAGTAAACGACAGCTGTATTTTTACGACATGCCAGTCAACACTATCTCAGTTTCGGTTTACTGAAGCTCGTAGTAATTTACAGTCACACAAAGCCTCGTTCACAACAGCATTGATTGTTGAATTTCTAACTTACTGTGGGACAGCTCGTCTGATAGCTCGAATTATGGACTGCGCCATTTTGTTTCAACGTTTTTCTATGGGTACAACGGGATTGGCTACTGGTGTATTTCTGTTGAGCAAACGAAGAGCTCTGATTGGCCTCTGAGTCAGCTAAGAGGCAGGTTCCTCGTGGCATATGTCAAATACAGTTGGTTAGTTCGTTTTGCATGGCACGGTGCCACGGGAAGCTGAAGTTTTCATTTAAGGACCAATGGAAGTACACAGTCTGCGTACTCGGATCACCGGGCCATGCAAAACTAACTCCCTTTACAGAGGGTTTGTTGGAGTAGTAACACGTACAACTACTTAAGAGATTGTCTCGAATCAGCTCTGCCTGTAGACATAGACAATTAACTACGGAAATCACCTACAAATCACCTTGCATCATAAATAACGACTCATTATTATTATTTGTAGATCAGTCAGTCACAATTTAGCCGTGATATATCACGGTTTTGATGCTCTCGGCCAGTGAAATTATATTTAAAAAATATATAATATATACCTGGAACGATATATATCGTATATATCGATATATATCTGTTATTGGTCTGTTTTGAGTGGTTAGGCTGAAACAACTTACTGTAGACGAATGTTGGGGGAGGTGCATCTGCAACAGGAAGTTTTGCCAAACAGACCAGGCCAGGGTTTGATAGGTCAATGAGAGAAATTAAAACATTCTCATTAGTTGTTAAAGGGGGAATTTCATAATCATTACTATACTGAACAACAATGTATATGCAACAATTTCAAAGATTTTACTGAGTTACAGTTCATGTAAGGTTATCAATTGATTTAAAATCATTAGCATGCTCCGAACACTTGTGTGTAATAGAAGAAGGCTGCCAGAAACATGTTGGGATTGAAAAATACTGTCAGCTGCGACTGTGATAAAGCCGGTTAAAACGGTGTACAGTAAAACAGTGTACAACATTCCACAGTCTATGTTTCTAAAACTGTCTATTATAAATCTAAGGATTTCATCTGACTGGGAATACAGATAGTTATCTGTTGGTCACAGATACCTTTAAAAAAAAATAGGTAGTGGCGCGGATCAAAAAACCAGTCACTATCTGGTGTGACCACCATTTGCCTCATGCAGCGCCACACATCTCCTTCGCATAGTTGTTTAGGCTATTGATTGTGGCCTGTGGAATGTTGTCCCAATCCTCTTCGATGGCTGTACGAAGTTGCTGGATAATAGAGGGACTTTGAACACGCTGTTGCACACGTAGATCCAGAGCATCCCAAACCTGCTCATTGGGTGACATGTCTGGTGAGTATGCAGTCCATAGAAGAACTGGGACATTTTCAGCTTCCAGGAATTGTGTACAGATCCTTGTGACATGGTGCAGTGCATTATCATACTGAAACATGAGATGATGGCGGCAGATTAATGGCATGACAATGGGCCTCAGGATCTTGTCACGGTATCTCTATGCATTCAAATTGCCATTGTTAAAATGCAATTGTGTTCATTGTCCGTAGCTTATGCCTGTCTATACCATAACCCCACCGCCGCCATGGGGCAATCTGTTCACAACAATGACATCAGCAAACCACTCGCCCACACGACGCCATACACTTTGTCTGCGGTTGTGAGGCCGGTTGGCATACTGCCAAATTCTCTAATATGACGTTGGAGGCGGCTTATGGTAGAGAAATGAACATTCAGTTCTCTGGCAACAACTCTGGTTGACATTCCTGCAGTCAGCATACCAATTGCGCACTCTCTCAAAACTTAATAAATATGTGGCATTGTGACAAAACTGTACATTTTAGTGGTCTTTTATTGTCCCCACCACAAGGTGCACCTGTGTAATGATCATGCTGTTGAATCAGCTTCTTGATATGCCACACCTGTCAGGTGGATGGACAATCTTGGCAAAGGAGAAATGATCAATAAGTGATGTCAAACAATGTGTTCACAAAATGTGAAAAGATTCTTGTGCATTTTACACTTTACATGTTGCATTTATATTTTTGAAACACAATATTTTTATCATAAACATCACATTTTTCCAAACTCCGGCATTCATTGCGAATGCTGATGCCACCCGCTAGGTACCGCCGACTTGAATAATGGCGTTGCTTTCTTCGAACGTCCAACTTCTCTAGGCCTTTTTTTTTTAACAATAGTTTTTTTGTGTGTTCTGTTATAATTACAAACAAGTGCGAAAATGAGTTCTCTTTCACCATTCTACCTACCAGAGATTCACCCCGATTCTGCCAGTGGCTTGCAGCTATCAAGAATAATGCAATGCCCGAAGATTATCAGAGGGATTTTCAGGCTGAACTGATGGGGAATCCATTTCGACGACAGCGGAGAAGTGATGTGAAAGTTTTTGGGGGGTTTTTACGTTTTTGTCTTCACAACAAAATTGAAGATTCTCAAATAGAGGTAATCTAAACTTACCTAGCTTGCTAGCCTAGGTGGGTAAATTAGCTAGCTACCTAACGTTACGTTGATATGCCACACCTGTCAGGTGGATGGACAATCTTGGCAAAGGAGAAATGATCAATAAGTGATGTCAAACAATGTGTTCACAAAATGTGAAAAGATTCTTGTGCATTTTACACTTTACATGTTGCATTTATATTTTTGAAACACAATATTTTTATCATAAACATCACATTTTTCCAAACTCCGGCATTCATTGCGAATGCTGATGCCACCCGCTAGGTACCGCCGACTTGAATAATGGCGTTGCTTTCTTCGAACGTCCAACTTCTCTAGGCCTTTTTTTTTTTTAACAATAGTTTTTTTGTGTGTTCTGTTATAATTACAAACAAGTGCGAAAATGAGTTCTCTTTCACCATTCTACCTACCAGAGATTCACCCCGATTCTGCCAGTGGCTTGCAGCTATCAAGAATAATGCAATGCCCGAAGATTATCAGAGGGATTTTCAGGCTGAACTGATGGGGAATCCATTTCGACGACAGCGGAGAAGTGATGTGAAAGTTTTTGGGGGGTTTTTACGTTTTTTTCTTCACAACAAAATTGAAGATTCTCAAATAGAGGTAATCTAAACTTACCTAGCTTGCTAGCCTAGGTGGGTAAATTAGCTAGCTACCTAACGTTACAGTCCTGTATTGAACTCTGAAAGCCATCAGCTAAATAAAATAGCTATCTTTTGGTATACACACTCTCAATCAATTTCACCTATTCCATGGTAGTCATTGCTAGATTGGTAACTACCTTCAGCAGAGTAAGCATGTTTGTTTGTTTGTTCATTCTATCTTTGACTGACATTAGCTAACATTAGCTAACATAAGCTAGCTAATGTTACCAGATAAAGAGCATCTCAATTTTGTAGCCATCTATTCCACCCTAAAACATTGTTACTTAAAATATAGTTGTCGATATAGCTAACTCACTCTCTGTTTGTGGGTTGGTAGCAATGGTGAATGTCTATACGGAAACGCACGAGGTGGCTAAAAACAGACCTCCATCTTCTGCCAGCTTGCTACCCATGGCCCGGGTAGCTGTCTAAATCGCCGTGACCCCAACCAACCTCACTACTCACTGGACCCTTATGATCACTCGGCTAAGCATGCCTCTCCTTAATGTCAATATGCCTTGTCCATTGCTGTTCTGGTTAGTGTTTATTGGCTTATTTCACTGTAGAGCCTCTAGCCCTGTTCATTATACCTTATCCAACCTTTCAGTTCCACCACCCACACATGCGATGACATCATCTGGTTTCAATGATGTTTCTAGAGACAATATCTCTCTCATCATCACTCAATGCCTAGGTTTCCTCCACTGTATTCACGTGCTACCATACCTTTGTCTGTACATTGTACCTTGAAGCTATTTTATCGCCCCCAGAAACCTGCTCCTTTTACTCTCTGTTCTGGACGTCCTAGACGACCAATTCTCATAGCTTTTAGCCGTACCCTTATCCTACTCCTCCTCTGTTCCTCTGGTGATGTAGAGGTGACTCCAGGCCCTGCAGTGCCTCGCTCCACTCCTATTCCCCAGGCGCTCTCTTTTGATGACTGCTGTAAACGTAATTGCCTTGGTTCCATGCATGTTAACATTAGAAGCCTCCTCCCTAAGTTTGTTTTATTCACTGCTTTAGCACACTCTGCCAACCTAGATGTCCTAGCCGTGTCTGAATCCTGGCTTAGGAAGGCCACCAAAAACTCTGAAATCTCCATCCCTAACTACAACATTTTCAGACAAGATAGAACGGCCAAAGGGGGCGGTGTTAGCATACAGATTTCTGTCCTACTATCCAGGTCTGTACCGAAACAATTTGAACTTCTACTTTTAAAAATCCACCTCTCTAAAAACAAGTCTCTCACCGTTGCCGCCTGCTATAGATCACCCTCTGCCCCCAGCTGTGCTCTGGACACCGTATGTGAACTGATTGCCCTCCATCTATCTTCAGAGTTTGTGCTGCTAGGTGACCTATACTGGGACATGCTTAACACCCCAGCCATCCTACAATCTAAGCTTGATGCCCTCAATCTCACACAAACTATCAATGAATTTACCAGGTACCACCCCAAAGCCGTAAACACGGGCACCCTCATTGATATCATCCTAACCAACTTGCCCTCTAAATACACATCTGCTGTTTTCAACCAAGATCTCAGCGATCACTGCCTCATTGCCTGCATCCGTAATGGGTCAGCGGTCAAACGACCTCCACACATCACTGTCAAACGCTCCCTGAAACACTTCAGCGAGCAGGCCTTTCTAATCGACCTGGCCCGCGTAACCTGGAAGAATATTGACCTCATCCCATCAGTAGAGGATGCCTGGTAAAAAATAAAAAATGCCTTCCTCACCATCTTAAATAAGCATGCCCCATTCAAGAAATTTAGAACCAGGAACAGATATAGCCCTTGGTTCTCTCCAGACCTGACTGCCCTTAACCAACACAAAAACATCCTGTGGCGTTCTGCATTAGCATCGAACAGCCCCCGTGATATGCAACTTTTCAGGGAAGTTAGAAACCAATATACACAGGCAGTTAGAAAAGCCAAGGCTAGCTTTTTCAAGCAGAAATCTGCTTCCTGCAACACAAACTCAAAAAAGTTCTGGGACACTGTAAAGTCCATGGAGAATAAGAGCACCTCCTCCCAGCTGCCCACTGCACTAAGGATAGGAAACTCTGTCACCACTGATAAATCCACTATAATTGAGAATTTCAATAAGCATTTTTCTACGGCTGGTCATGCTTTCCACCTGGCTACCCCTACCCCGGTCAACAGCACTGCACCCCCCACAGCAACTCGCCCAAGCCTTCCCCATTTCTCCTTCTCCCAAATCCAGTCAGCTGATGTTCTGGAAGAGCTGCAAAATCTGGACCTCTACAAATCAGACAGAGCTAGACAATCTGGACCCTTTCTTTCTAAAATTATCTGCCGAAATTGTTGCAACCCCTATTACTAGCCTGTTCAACCTCTTTCGTGTCATCTGAGATTCCCAAAGATTGGAAAGCAGCTGTGGTCATCCCCCTCTTCAAAGGGGGGACACTCTTGACCCAAACTGCTACAGACCTATATCTATCCTACCCTGCTTTTCTAAGGTCTTTGAAAGCCAAGTCAACAAACAGATTACCGACCATTTCGAATCCCACCGCACCTTCTCTGCTATGCAATCTGGTGTCAAAACTGGTCATGGGTGCACCTCAGCCACGCTCAAGGTCCTAAACGATATCATAACCGCCATCGATAAGAAACAATACTGTACAGCCATATTCATTGACCTGGCCAAAGCTTTCGACTCTGTCAATCACCACATCCTCATCGGCAGACTCAATAGCCTTGGTTTCTCAAATGATTGCCTCACCTGGTTCACCAACTACTTCTCTGATAGAGTTCAGTGTGTCAAATCGGAGGGCCTGTTGTCCGGGCCTCTGGCAGTCTCTATGGGGGTGCCACAGGGTTCAATTCTTGGGCCGGCTCTCTTCTCTGTATACATCAATGATGTCGCTCTTGATGCTGGTGAGTCTCTGATCCACCTCGTCCAGCATCACTACTCTGGACAGTTCTGATTTAGAATATGTGGGCAACTACAAATATCTAGGTGTCTGGTTAGACTGTAAACTCTCCTTCCAGACTCACATTAAACAACTCCAATCCAAAGTTAAATCTACAATTGGCTTCCTATTTCGCAACAAAGCATCCTTCACTCATGCTGCCAAACACACCCTCGTAAAACTGACCATCCTACCGATCCTCGACTTCGGCAATGTCATTTACAAAATAGCCTCCAATACCCTACTCAATAAATTGGATGTAGTCTATCACAGTGCCATCCGTTTTGTCACCAAGCACCTTATACTACCCACCACTGCGACCTGTACGCTCTCGTTGGCTGGCCCTCGCTTCATACCCGTCGCCAAACCCACTGGTTCCAGGTCATCTACGAGACCCTGCTAGGTAAAGTCCCCCCTTATCTCAGCTCGCTGGTCACCATAGCAGCACCCACCAGGTATAGTGGTGTAGCACGCGCTCCAGCAGGTATATCTCTCTGGTCACCCCCAAAGCCAATTCCTCCTTTTGCCGCCTCTCCTTCCAGTTCTCTGCTGCCAATGACTGGAACGAACTACAAAAATCTCTGAAACTGGAAACACTTATCTCCCTCACTAGCTTTAAGCACCAGCTGTCAGAGCAGCTCACAGATTACTGCACCTGTACATAGCCCATCTATAATTTAGCCCAAACAACTACCTCTTCCCCTACTGTATTTATTTATTTTGCTCCTTTGCAACCCATTATTTCTATTTCTACTTTGCACATTCTTCCACTGCAAATCTACCATTCCAGTGTTTTACTTGCTATAATGTATTTACCTTGCCACAATGGCCTTTTTTTGCCTTTACCTCCCTTATCTCACCTCATTTGCTCACATTGTATATAGACTTATTTTTCTACTGTATTATTGGCCATATGTTTGTTTTACTCCATGTGTAACTCTGTGTTGTTGTATGTGTCGAACTGCTTTGCTTTATCTTGACCAGGTCGCAATTGTAAACGAGAACTTGTTCTCAACTTGCCTACCTGGTTAAATAAAGGTGAAATAAAAAATAAATCGTCTACGGTTGGCTGAGAACTAACTAACCAGTCTCAGCTAGCTGCCAATTTAGTGACGCTAGTTAGCTAACAGCAAGCTAACAATATTGAAATGTCCATGTTATGTATGCTTAGATAGCCAGTCTAATAGAGATCAATATAATTAGTGGGGTGATTCAATTGTGTATTGTTGTGTATTTTGTTGTAGGTGGTAGATAATCTGATTCCACCAACATGCGCTTCCAACCCCTAGCTCTGCACAAAGTGAAGGTAAATTGGCCAAAATATTTACAAGCTGATGGCTAAAATAGCTCAATTTACTGTAAGCATGGTATAAACATGAATTGGGTAGTGTTTGTGTTATGGGGTTACAGGTGGTTAGAGGTAACCTGAGAACCACAGAGTACCTTCCAGACCATGTAATCAATTTAGTCTACCTCTCTTTTCTCGTTACCTTTTTCTTTTTGTAAAACTCAGTGTATCTGGAGTCATTCCAAAGTGCCTTGCTAAAAAATACCCCAAAGCGGGGGCATTTTGGGTACAGAAGCATGAGGGAGCGGACACACCTTGCAAATATGGAGCACAACAAGATTGTGGGACAGAAACCATCAAGGGACAGTGAAAGGTATAAAATCAAGATTACAACAGTAATTCTCAAAACACAGTACAAAATTCCCATTCAAAGGGCTACTATTGACAAGAATGATCAGGTAAACTCAATGGGCTGGTGGAGGTTTACAGACAGTACTTTGAGATGAGGAAAGGGGTTTTGGTTGTGCAGGGTTGTGCTTAGACAGTACATTTATTGTTGTGTATGAGAGTGATTGAGGTACTATTTCTCCTCAATCTCCCATACACAACAATTCATATTGTGTAAGAACTGCCTTGTCTCAATCAATTAGCGAGAAGACTTTAAATAGACACGATGGCACACATATTGTTGGATTACTTTATGGAGAATTTCATTTTATTTTAATAACTGAGCATTTTTAAAATTCAATCTGACATACAACATAGAAATGTTTTGAGACTCCTGTTTCCCCCGAGGACAAAGAGGGCATCACTAAGAATGGTCTACACCAATCAGTACCTATCCTGTAACTCCCAATAATGGATACCAAAAATCTTTGGTTATATCACATTATCTGGTTTAAAAATCTGTAGCTAAGAGAACTGCTGATCAGCAGATGGAAGAGGTGGTGACATTTCCATTCCAAAGAATTATACAGTAAATTCAGGGAATACGTTTCTATTTTTAATGAACCTTTATTGAACTAGGCAAGTCAGTTATACTTCTTATGGCTTGGGGGCAGTATTTTGACATCTGGATGAGAAGCGTACCCACAGTAAACTGCCTGTTACTCAGGCCCAGAAGCTAGGATATGTATATAATTGGTAGATTTGGATAGAAAACACTCTAAAGTTTCCAAAACTGTTAAAATAATATATGTTACTATAACAGAACTGATATGGCAGGCGAAAACCTGAGGAAAATCCATCCAGGAAGTGGGATTTTTTTGATGTGGGTATTTTCAAATGAATGCCTATAGAGTATCAACTCTATAGGTATCTACTCTATAGGCATTCAATTGAAAATACCCACATCAAAAAAATAAATCTGGGTTAGGACCCAGATTGCAGTTCCTATGGCTTCCACTAGATGTCAACAGTCTTTAGACATTGTTTCAGGCTTGTTTTCTGAAAAATGAAGAAGAATGAGACCTTTCTGTAAGTGGACTGTAGAATCATGCAGTGCTGGTTTGCGCGTGTGACCGACTGCGCGCCCTTCGTTGTTTTTCCTTTCTAATGAATACGCTATTGTCCGGTTGAAATATTATCGATTATTTCGAGAATTGACAACCTGAGGATTAATTATAAACATAATTTGACATGTTTCAACAAACTTTACCGGTACTATTAGGATGTATTCGTCTGTATGTTTTGCGCAGTTTGATCCACCATAGTTTATTTTACTGATACTCCATACTGGACCGTATAGCCTACTGCTCATAATTTCTGACATTTGGTAGGCCATATTATAATTTCAGAAATTTGGTTTGCCATTTGTTTGTCAACTATAATTAAATACAGGCAGCCCTTCTTCTGTCATAACTTGTTGCCCAAAGAAACTAAATAAAATAGTGCTCTCCAGAATGTCTTACATCGATAGATTGAATGCATCTTTTTGTTAAGGGACCGGGGAGAAAACGCATAAACGACAAAACAGTGGAAAGATTGGTCCTGTGCAAAAATGTTTGACCATCTTAAAGGTAATGAAAAGCTGAGAAAACGATGAAACACGTTTCTGTTAAGACTTCAGTTGGTCTTGGGTGCATATTTTATGCAGTTGAAATACTGTCTGCTTGCATAAGAGTGTCAAAGATAACACATTACAGGCACATTCACAATTTCTCAAGAGATGCTGAAAGAAAATAATGTTTCTCCACTCCTGTTCCCGAGACAAAATAAACACTTGTTCTATCATTTCAATGCAAGAAATGCATAATTCTGCAGAAGTTAATATTATAATACGCTACGTGTGAGAGGTTATAGGCCTACAATCAGTGTCCATATTTTAGTTACTATTCCATTTATGAACTTAAATTAGGAATATTCTGTCTATTCATGGATAACAGGGATACTCATGACCGAGATATCAAAGGTGCATGCTTATCTGAATAAAACTTGAAGCGAGATATGAGCTACTATCCAGCAAACTGTGCGCTTGTAAACGTGGTCAGTGTTGCCATGACATCCCCTACAAGTGTGATCGGGGATTGCAAACAACACTTCAAGGCTGTAACTATAGGGCTATTCTGTGTAGACTGATGAGGAACATGTTTTGTTTAATCCATTTTAGAATAAGGTTGTAACGTAACAATGTGGAGTACTTTCCGAAAGAAAACATGAAGACCATTATTCCTCCTCCACCAAACAGTATCCGCCAAACCCAGATTTGTCCGTCGAACTGCCAGATGGTGAAGTGTGATTCATCACTCTAGAAAACGTGTTTTCACTGCTCCAGAGTCCAATGGAGGCAAGCTTTACACCACTCTAGCCGACGCTACGCGTTGGACATGGTGATCTTAGACTTGTGTGCAGCTGCTCAGCCATGGAAACCCATTTCGGGAAGCTCCCGAAGAACAGTTCTTGTGCTGACATTGTAGCGAGTGTTGCAACTGAGGACAGGCGATATTTACAATTATTTATAATTATATTTATAATTCAGCACTCGTCGGTCCCGTTCTGTGAGCTTGTCTGGCCTACCACTTTACGGCTGAGCCGTTGTTGCTCCTAGACGTTTCCACTTCACAATAACAGCACTTACCTGGGCAGCTCTAGCAGGGCAGAAATTGAACAAACTGAATTGTTGGAAAGGTGGCATCCTATGACGTTGAAAGTCACTGATGTCTTCAGTAAGACCATTCTACTACCAATGTTTGTCTATGGAGATTGCATGGCTGGGTGCTCAGTTTTATACACCTGTCAGAATGGGTGTGGCTGAAATGGCCGACTCCACTAATTTTGAAGATGTGTCCACATACTTTTGTATATATAGTGTATGGTGGAATTCGTTTTGGCCTTGTGGGCATGAGCAATGCACTTGTACATGTGCCTTGTCATTTCTATGCTGAAACAGGATTAGCAAATTCTCACACATTTTTTACATTTTATTGAGATGTTTTCTCCATTTGGAATGATACTATTAGAAATGGTAAAAGCACTCACACATCTGAGGGAACTTCTTTGAATGGGAATCATCTGATAATCATTTTAAAGAAAATAAAAGGTTGATACTGGCGAGATAAGTGTGTGGGTTTTTCTTTTTCATTAGACAATTAATGAGGCTAACCATATTGAAGAATACCAGATTTTCCTTCTACAGCTACTGTACATGCTGTCAAGAAATGGATTAGTGCAAGCCCTACCTACCCTTGTAATGAAAGAAGGCATTGACGTGACGTTACTATCATTATTGTGATGACTGCTACTTATCAAATAATTACCTACTACTTTTAATTATTACTGGATTAAGTTAATCATGTAACAATTCATCCATTAGTAATTTGGGGCACCATGGGAAAGTTTATTTAATGAGTTACTGTTTCCCGAATTAACTCAAGAATATATATTGATGATAATAATACCAGTCATCAATCAATCATTTCCTCATATCAGTCTCATTCTGAATATCGTTGACTCCGTAAATCTGCATGAACCCTAACTTAAGTGATGAATCAGCAATACACAAATAGTCTTAATTATTTGTTTACTAACTAACTAAATAATCACACAGAAACACATAAACACACACACACACGGTATGGGTTACCGATGGGGCGTCAGGTACCCTAGTGGTTAGAGGGTTGGGCCTGTAACCGAAAGGTTGTTGGATCGAATCGCTAATCGGACAAGGTAAAAATCTGTCGTTCTTCTCCTGAGCAAGGCAGTTAACCCACTGTTCCCCGGGCCCCGAAGACGTGGATGTCGATTAAAGCAGCCCCCTGCACATCTCTGGTTCAGAGGGGTTGGGTTAAATGCATTTCAGTTGAAGGCATTCAGTTGTACAACTGACGAGATCACATCATGCATATGAAAAGTCCCTAGTGGACTAATCTGATATGATGTCTTGTTACACAATGGAAAGGGGTGGGGAAAGAAAGCGCGGGAGAGACAAAGAGAGTGGACTTATCATACCTACATTTGGAAAATACGCTCACCGTAAATATGAAAATTTAGCACCCTAACAACCGCTCATTCGGATTAGAAATGCAACACATATTTATGTGTAGATGTCTTTCTCTGTCATCTCGCTGTTGAAACAACTCTATCCGTCTTTGGCGAGTAGCTCGATGTAAGTCCTTGTTTTTTCACCAGAGGCCACAATGTCCTTGGAATGGATACATCAGAGGTGTACCACGCGGTGGTGAGAGGGGAATGTTCAGCCCTTTCGTCTTTGTCAATTGTCCTAGACTACTTCACAATACCCAGCTGGAGACTGAGAATGTTGGTCTGATCTTTACCTTCTTCACTCGTCGAGAGTTTCAGAGGGTCTTACCATTTTCTAGTCTTGTAGTTTTAATCCTTATTAAATGTTCCGTTGTACGTGTGCATTTATGCTTACACAAGAGCGCATGCCAAGGGAAGAAAACCAAGTATCCTGGTAGGCTGCAACCTGTTCAGAATGAGTCTGACGTCATCAGATAAATGTCATGTCAATGCCTGGAGGTCATTAAGAATTGATGCCAACCTCAAAACATATGTTAAAGGGACCTGTAGTAGTTTTACTACAAGTCACTGTGTCTTACATCATTGTAATGGCGATAGGTATGAAGGAGTCTATTTCATATCTATGTTATCCATGGAGGAGCTAACCTCACGACGGAAGTACTCTATAAGCACGGAACCGGTCGAAAGTGGTGTGATCATGGTTCATGACTTTTAATAACTTAGACAAAGCCTCTGGGCTTGTTTCTTGATTGAGCGGCCCCTGGATAGGGTCTCGAGTGAGAGCGGGAGTAATTTGATTGTTAAGGGAGTTAATTCCGGCAAACCTGTTGTCCGGCAATTCCATGTCTAGTCCTAGTGACTTATCTTTTTCCCTTTTCTCAAAAATGTCTGGCTTTAGTACTTCACGTAGTAGAACTTCTAGAGAACATCAGTCTACGACTTTATTGTCTTTGAACCCTTTGTTACCCTTGTGCTCTGACACTTTGTATGGGTTGGGTGCAGGAACGTAGCTCTCTGGTTGATTGTAGTGGCAGTCATTTCGATGGCGATGTACACTGCTCAAAAAAATAAAGGGAACACTAAAATAACACATCCTAGATCTGAATGAATGAAATATTCTTATTAAATACTTTTTTCTTTACATAGTTGTATGTGCTGACTACAAAATCACACAAAAATTATCAATGGAAATCAAATTTATCAACCCATGGAGGTCTGGATTTGGAGTCACACTCAAAATTAATGTGGAAAACCACATTACAGGCTGATCCAACTTTGATGTAATGTCCTTAAAACAAGTCAAAATGAGGCTCAGTAGTGTGTGTGGCCTCCACGTGCCTGTATGACCTCCCTACAATGCCTGGGCATGCTCCTGATGAGGTGGCGGATGGTCTCCTGAGGGATCTCCTCCCAGACCTGGACTAAAGCATGCGCCAACTCCTGGACAGTCTGTGGTGCAATGTGGCGTTGGTGGATGGAGCGAGACATGATGTCCCAGATGTTGGATTCAGGCCTGGGGAACGGGCGGGCCAGTCCATAGCATCAATGCCTTCCTCTTACAGGAACTGCTGACACACTCCAGCCACATGAGGTCTAGCATTGTCTTGCATTAGAAAGAACCCAGGGCCAACCGCACCAGCATATGGTCTCACAAGGGGTCTGAGGATCTCATCTCGGTACCTAATGGCAGTCAGGCTACCTCTGGCGAGCACATGGAGGGCTGTGCGGCCCCCCAAAGAAATGCCACCCCACACCATGACTGACCCACCGCCAAACCGGTCATGCTGGAGGATGTTGCAGGCAGCAGAACGTTCTCCACGGCGTCTCCAGACTCTGTCACGTCTGTCACATGTGCGTGTGAACCTGCTTTCATCTGTGAAGAGCACAGGGCGCCATTGGCGAATTTGCCAATCTTGGTGTTCTCTGGCAAATGCCAAACGTCCTGCATGGTATTGGGCTGTAAGCACAACCCCCACCTGTGGACGTCGGGCCCTCATACCACCCTCATGGAGTCTGTTTCTGACCGTTTGAGCAGACACATGCACATTTGTGGCCTGCTGGAGGTCATTTTGCAGGGCTCTGGCAGTGCTCCTCCTAATCCTCCTTGCACAAAGGCGGAGGTAGCGGTCCTGCTGCTGGGTTGTTGCCCTCCTACGGCCTCTTCCACGTCTCCTGATGTACTGGCCTGTCTCCTGGTAGCGCCTCCATGCTCTGGACACTACGCTGACTGACACAGCAAACCTTCTTGTCACAGCTCGCATTGATGTGCCATCCTGGATGAGCTGCACTACCTGAGCCACTTGTGTGGGTTGTAGACTCCGTCTCATGCTACCACTAGATTGAAAGCACCGCCAGCATTCAAAAGTGACCAAAACATCAGCCAGGAAGCATAGGAACTGAGAAGTGGTCTGTGGTCACCACCTGCAGAACCACTCCTTTATTGGGGGTGTCTTGCTAATTGCCTATAATTTCCACCTTTTGTCTATTCCATTTGCACAACAGCATGTGAAATTTATTGTCAATCAGTGTTGCTTCCTAAGTGGACAGTTTGATTTCACAGAAGTGTGATTGACCTTGAGTTACATTGTGTTGTTTAAGTGTTCCCTTTATTTTTTTGAGCAGTGTACTTTACAGTTATTTCGACCGTGGCGGGTATTGGTATCCTGGTTTCGTTGTAGAAACCGCTGTTGTGCGTCATCTCTAAACGCTCTAATACCTGATAATGCACCCTCTAATTGGAGTGAGTGCTCCTGGTCAAACTTCAAAACCGAGATGTCAGGGCTCTTAGCGCTGCGTACTTTTGATGCCTCAAAAGCTGTGCTTGCAAACTCTTTGAGTTGTAAGATTGGTTGTAGGGCCCAAGTAGGTAATGAAGTTGGGAGACATGTTTGACAGAAACATTTGTTTGGTGTAAAACAGCTGAGGTGATAGAGCAACTACCATGGAATAAAAAACTAAATGTGTATGGGTGGAGAGAGGGTTGGTTTTACAGGTTTACTCACTTTGGATTTCCGGTACTGCATGTATTCTTGGCTATCGTGCCATGGCTGTGTCAGAGTCAATTGTAAGTTAAACTTGGGTATTCCTTTATGGGCAGTGTCATGCCTAAGACAAATTTTTACTTGCAGTCATTAGCGGCCGTTAGAATCGTTTCCTTTTTCCTTATTTTTTTTGTCAGAATACAACAGGATATAATGAGGACTACATTAAATATGTCTAGCATGTAATGGACATAAAAAAAGGACTGGTCTTGCGATATATTTAGGTTGTTTTCTCCATTTAAAAAAAAAAAACATTTCAAACAATGTTTGACATGCTTATAGCCTTGCTAGGACTTTCTAAATATGAGCATGCATTTATAAGATTGTGCTGTTATTATTTCTATTAATATGATCTATTATTGTTACTATTGTTTCCCTCTGGCCAACACCAATTGGCGGCCAGGGGTTTGCCTTAGGGCGCAAAGGTGCGTCATGAGTCAGGGAGGTGGTCTGATGGTCTTAGTGACATCAGACCTAGATATGGTGGGAGGTTTTAGTGGGTGGAATATTAGGACAATTGGAGGTTTACACAGTTGCAGCTATAGTATGCTTAACAGTGCAAATTATTATGATACTGCTACTGTATATGGACACTTAATCATCATGGTGCTTTTTAATGGTAAGTTTACAAACATTGGTTGTGGTAAGTATAATTGAAACTTGGGTTTCATTATTGTAAGTGGGGAAATAAGTATAGCCAGTCATAATTGTAATGGCTTAGCAGATCATAAAAAACAAGATACATTTTTACATGGCTAAAAGAGAAATAATTTAATGTCTATTGTTTACAGGAAACTCATGCTACAAATTTGGATGAGGTTTGGTGGAAAATGGACTGGGAGGGAGAAATATATTTTTGTCGTGGGCAAAGAAACTCAATAGGGTTGATTTTACTAATGACTACAAATTTTGATCCGATTGTGCAAACAGATCCGCTAGGATGATGGACTATTTTAAATATGGTATTTGACCGAAAACAGATCTGGCTAATTAATATATATATGGGCCAAATATTGATGATCCACACTTCTTTGAAAATATATATAATAATCTATTGAGCTCACAAGCAACGAATTACTATTATTATGATGGGAGATTATAATTTGTATTTATTTTATTTCACCTTTGTGTTTGTGTCGCACTGCTTTGCTCTATCTTGGCTAGGTCACAGTTGTAAATGAGAACTTGTTCTCAACTGGCCTACCTGGTTAAATAAAGGTGAAATTAAATAAAAAATATACATTGTGTGCAAATTTAGTAATATTAGGGAGGTAAGACAATAAATAGGCCATACTGGTGAAATAATTACAATTTAGCAATTAAACACTGGAGTGATAGATGTGCAGGTAGATGAATGTGCAAGTAGAGATACTGGGGTGCAAAGGAGCAAAAAAAGTAATAATAATATAGTTGGGTGGGCTATGAGGTAGTTGGGTGGGCTATTTACAGATAAGCTATGTACAGGTGCAATGATCGGTAAGCTGCTCTGACAGCTTAAAGTTAGTGAGGGAGATATGGGTCTCCAGGTTCAGTGATAATACGGTTTTAAGTACCTCAATGGATCATAAAGGAAATCACTCTACAAACTATCACCTTCAAGCACCTAATCACGAAGATCATGGATACATTAGAACTAGTGGATATATGGAGGTTGAAAAACCCTGACCTAATGAGATATACAGTAGTTATTCCTGTAAAAGTTGTCATACTGCAGCACAGAATTCTATGGCACGTTATTTAATTGTCAGCCATTGTTGCCATTAATGCTAGTTAGTGCTAGTTTGACCACCAGAGGGCATCTTTGAGAAACATTTTACAGTCTTTAATATTGGCTGTACTAGAGAATTTAGCTTAATTAATTTGATCAATATTATGGTGTTTCTATTCCAAGAAAAATGAATCCCTCAGGGTTTCTTTGAGGAAAATATGGTGCTGTACAACGTGACCGGTTGGGAGTAGGCTACAGTACTAAGAGCAAAATAATCCTAACATTGGCTAACCAATACCCAAACGGAGATTCAGTGAAAATAAAAATCTTATTGATTTATCAAGACCAGTGCCCATGCTTGTCTCAGAGCAACACGAAACGGTCCTGAAATAGTTGACCACACGCGGGTAGGCTATTGCTTCAAATCCAATTGCTTCTAACTTCAATATGCTTTAAATGCCACAATGTCACAAATAATTGAACACACACAATTCTTAAAACTCTAATGCTTTAATATTTAATAATTTCTGCCCTCCGAATTCATTTTCATTATATAAATAGGCCCATGTGCACCTTGATATTGGGGGTGTACCATGCGGCCGTGCCTAACGGGGAAAGGGGGTGCGCCATGCGGCCGTGCCTAACGGAGAAAGGGGGGATGGAGCCGGTCGGGCACAACCCAGGCGACATGGAGATGCAGGGTTCCGAGCTCGGGCGAGAGCCGAAGCCACCCTCCTGACCCTCCCGGCCCAGAACCCTGCACAGAGGGAAAGGAGAAGCGGAGGGCATGGGCCCCCTCCCCTACCCAGTTCTCAGAGATTCATAGATACTCCCGCAGTTTACCCGTGCTTCATTGGTCTGTTTTGCTTGATGGCCCTCCAATCTGCACTTGTTAGATGGCCCTCTGATCTCATTGCCCTTTTTACTATCGTCCTGGGCTTATAGATCGAGTCAAGCCTTCATCAGATGAACCGCAACATGTCGGCTAAAGCGATTTCATTCATGAATGCATTTGAACGTTTTTAATATTGTGACAGTGAAAGTGCAAAATTCCTCTCAAGAGAATTAACATTACAGTTACACCAACTGGTAGGCTAATCACACAATTGTACAAAATGGTAAGAGAACTGGTGAATAAAGTTACCCCTCTACATACACACTTCTTTAACAGAATCTCTAAATTAAAATACTGGCAGATCCATAAAATGTCTTTTCACAGTAATAGATCTAATTAAATAAAGGTTACATTTTAAAAAATCTTAAAATGTTGTAATGTGTTTTGTTTGATACATTGTTTTGTAAATATTAATTTACATTTGTGGTGCCACTAAATAAACAATAAATTATTTGAATCAATATTGTCAACATTTTTATAAAGATATTTTTTTATGATGGAGGAAGGGTGGACATGGAGTTAAAAAAATAACCACAAAAGGTTCTTTAGGGGAAAAACCTATATAAGGGGTGCTTTCAAGGTTTTTCGAAGAACTTATAGGGGTTCCCCCATAGTTTCAATTTGAAGAACCCCTAAAGGATACTCCAGGAACCTTTTCTTTTTAGAGTGTAGGAGTACATGTCAGTTGAGAGAGAGAGAGAAAGAATATTGAAACACACAGTAAAGCGTGTTAATGAGTTCAGAGAGCCGATCTGTTATCCAACGATTAGTTTAATAGCCAGGCTACTGTGTGAATAGCCTCCCCGCGCGTGGTCAACTATTTTAGCACAGTTTCGCGTAACTGAGACAAGCAAGACTATTAATACATTCAAAAAAATGTTTTATTAACCCTATATTATAATTGTATAAAAGCCCCTTAGATATGAATTTAGAATCCTCTAAATTTAACTAGTTAAGTCAGTTAAGAACCAATTCTTATTTACAATTACGGCCTACCCCGGCAAAATCCAGATGACGCTGGGCCAACTGTGCACCGCCCTATGGGACTCTCAATCACGGAGAGCTCTTTGAACATAAAACATGTTTTTTTTTGGCAGAAATGCCTTCTCGAAAATGTAAACTTTCATGTGAGTTCATATCAAACTTGTATGCCATCTGTAAATATGAATACAATTGGTAAATTATGAGCCTAGTTGGCTTAGCCACGGAAAAAGTGAGCAACCTACCCGCTAGCCATGATTGGCTAATATAATGAGTGGGCTGAACATGCCAAGAGATGAATTTGAATTGGTCTGCCATATACAGTAGCACGCGTCTGTCTATTGGAACTGGTCAGTATGTCTAGATAATCGTGTCAAACGCTGCTTTAAATTTTTATTGCGTAGTAAAACTGCATAAACCTAATGTCAAGTTAAAGTGTACTGTTAGCCAGCTCTGTCTGTCTGTCTGTCTGTCTGTCTGTCTGTCTGTCTGTCTGTCTGTCTGTCTGTCTGTCTGTCTGTCTGGTTACAGTAGGCTAACGTATGTCAATGGTTTTAGGAACAGCAGGCAGGATTTAGGCTACCAACTGCCTAGCCAGTTGTAGCTCAATCTTGGGTGCAATGATCACGTTCTCGCACTGACTGACTGGGTGGAGGCTCATTGATTTAATGTTACGTTAGCCTACATGATACACTAATAAAGTAATAAAATATATAGCTGTCGGCTATATTAGCCACGACTTACCGTTCTTTGTGCAGCTTCAAATGTCGAACAAAGTTGGAAATTGTTGTGCCTCTGTAATTTTCTTCTCGCATGTTTTGCATGTTGCAATCTGTTTTTTTGTTGACTACAGCGTCGTCTTTATATCCGAAAATAATCATTTTGGGTATCATCTTTCCAAGGGCTCCATCTGAATTCACCCGCCAACGTTTTCTCAGCTGGCATAATTTGATTGGTTGCTGTCCGATTCGAACTGTAATCTGTTAAATGAAGAGTTGATGCGCTGAACACTTTTTTAAATAGCATCATTTTTAATATTTGGGCTTGAGGAGGGTATCAAGTCAGTTCGAGTCAAAAGGCTCAAGTCCAAGTCACGTCACGAGTCATTGGTGTTAAAGTCAAAGTCGAGTTGCAAGTCATCATATTTGTGATTCGAGTCCACACCTCTGGTTATTATCTATGCATAGTCACTTTAATAACTCTTCCTACATGTACATATTACCTCAATTCCCTTGACTAACCGGTGCCCCGCACATTGACTCTGTACCGTTACCCCTGTGTATACACTAGCCTTGCTATTGTTATTTTACTGCTGCTCTTTAATTATTTGTTACTTTTATTTCTTATTCTTATTGTTTTTAGGTATTTTTTTGTTTTTTAAACTGCATTCACTGTAAGGTCTACCTGTTGTATTTGGCGCATGTGACAAATACCATTTGATTTGATTTGAAGTGCAGACTGTCATCTTTAATTTGAGGGTATGATACAGTATTTATGTGTCTGTAACTTTCTCACTCATTATTCACGATTCATTCAGGATTATTCATAATCATGGTAGCATCCATGTCATGCCCTGACCATAGAGAGCTGTTTATTCTCTATGTTGGTTGGGGCGTGACAGTGACAATCGTGACAATCCAGATGAATAGAAGTGTTTAAAAACATTATATTCTTATTTACAATAAAAGTGACTCCAAAATGACACAATACATTATTTACCATTAATTTCTATTTGGCAGAAAATAATCTGAAACACAACTAAAACAAACAGTAAATGCATCCAACAAGTTTACACAGTCACAACTGAAAAGGTTTCAGGATTTGACCCATTTGTTGTTTTTGTAGCCTTGTCTGCTTAGTGCTGTCAGGGCTATTTAGGATTAGGATTAAGAGGGGTTTCAAAGAGGCTCAATTGGGATGTAAATGCATGATTCTCTTAAAAAATAAATATACACTGCTCAAAAAAATAAAGGGAACACTTAAACAACACAATGTAACTCCAAGTCAATCACACTTCTATGAAATCAAACTGTCCACTTAGGAAGCAACACTGATTGACAATACATTTCACATGCTGTTGTGCAAATGGGATAGACAAAAGGTGGAAATTATAGGCAATTAGCAAGACACCCCCAAAAAAGGAGTGATTCTGCAGGTGGTGACCACAGACCACTTCTCAGTTCCTATGCTTCCTGGCTGATGTTTTGGTCACTTTTGAATGCTGGCGGTGCTCTCACTCTAGTGGTAGCATGAGACGGAGTCTACAACCCACACAAGTGGCTCAGGTAGTGCAGTTCATCCAGGATGGCACATCAATGCGAGCTGTGGCAAAAATGTTTGCTGTGTCTGTCAGCGTAGTGTCCAGAGCATGGAGGCGCTACCAGGAGACAGGCCAGTACATCAGGAGATGTGGAGGAGGCCGTAGGAGGGCAACAACCCAGCAGCAGGACCGCTACCTCCGCCTTTGTGCAAGGAGGTGCACTGCCAGAGCCCTGCAAAATGACCTCCAGCAGGCCACAAATGTGCATGTGTCAGCATATGGTCTCACAAGGGGTCTGAGGATCTCATCTCGGTACCTAATGGCAGTCAGGCTACCTCTGGCGAGCACATGGAGGGCTGTGCGGCCCCACAAAGAAATGCCACCCCACACCATGACTGACCCACCGCCAAACCGGTCATGCTGGAGGATGTTGCAGGCAGCAGAACGTTCTCCACGGCGTCTCCAGACTCTGTCACATCTGTCACATGTGCTCAGTGTGAACCTGCTTTCATCTGTGAAGAGCACAGGGTGCCAGTGGCGAATTTGCCAATCTTGGTGTTCTCTGGCAAGCACAACCCCCACCTGTGGACGTCGGGCCCTCATACCACCCTCATGGAGTCTGTTTCTGACCGTTTGAGCAGACACATGCACATTTGTGGCCTGCTGGAGGTCATTTTGCAGGGCTCTGGCAGTGCACCTCCTTGCACAAAGGCGGAGGTAGCGGTCCTGCTGCTGGGTTGTTGCCCTCCTACGGCCTCCTCCACGTCTCCTGATGTACTGGCCTGTCTCCTGGTAGCGCCTCCATGCTCTGGACACTACGCTGACAGACACAGCAAACATTTTTGCCACAGCTCGCATTGATGTGCCATCCTGGATGAACTGCACTACCTGAGCCACTTGTGTGGGTTGTAGACTCCGTCTCATGCTACCACTAGAGTGAGAGCACCGCCAGCATTCAAAAGTGACCAAAACATCAGCCAGGAAGCATAGGAACTGAGAAGTGGTCTGTGGTCACCACCTGCAGAATCACTCCTTTATTGGGGGTGTCTTGCCAATTGCCTATAATTTCCACCTTTTGTCTATTCCATTTGCACAACAGCATGTGAAATTGATTGTCAATCAGTGTTGCTTCCTAAGTGGACAGTTTGATTTCACAGAAGTGTGATTGACTTGGAGTTACATTGTGTTGTTTAAGTGTTCCCTTTATTTTTTTGAGCAGTGTATATTTAGTTGTCATTCACACTTCATATACTATTTAATAGGATGTTCTAAAAATAGCCATCAATTATTCTAGATAAACTATATCTAAATTGAGTTCATTTTGTATAACAGGGTTAGGGTTATGGCTTCAAATAGGAATTGTATTTATTTTCAGTTTTTTTTTGATAACTTATATCTACAGTTGTTTGTCATTAACATCGACTGTTTAGTCATTTCATACAAAAAGTTAATCAGTTCCTACAACAGATAAAGCATTAAATTATATGGATTTTTGGTACATCCGACAGGCCCTCTATGTTAGCTAAGACGTATAGTTTGAAATTGCCATAAATCCAATAATACATGAGAAAAAATTGTAAAACTGCATGCAATTAACAGAAGTGTAGTAACATGCTGACAACGTTTGAAACCTCTGACAGCATCAGCTCCCTCTGACAGCATCAGCTCCCTCTGACAGCATCAGCTCCCTCTGACAGCATCAGCTCCCTCTGACAGCATCAGCTCCCTCTGACAGCATCAGCTCCCTCTGACAGCATCAGCTCATGTAAAAGTGTTATCCACCCATGCAAATTGGATGGATGCACAATCACTGAGATTGTTTTCCAAATATTGACAGAAAAAAGTTTTTCTAGCTTTGAAAAAAGAGGGAAATAGTATTAGTCGTGTCAGATAATCAAAAATGAGAGAGAGAGTTTACTTCTCTGTATCGTCCAAGGTTAAGTTTAGGCATTAACTCTGAATGGTTAAGGTAAGGGTTAAGGTTTGGGATAGCCTTTAAACAAAAATATTTAAAAAAAACATTATTTCACTGGATTCAAACATGCAACCTTTGAAACCACAGACAGATGCTTACACCCCAATAAAACCAAAGCCTACTTGAAGGTAACAATGCTCACTGTTGCCCCTAGTGGCCAGTTTCCATGTAATCTCCAGATGTCCTCAGACATGGATGGACGTCGAATAATGGCTTGTATCACGGGTGACCTGCCTGAGACAGAGTTATACAAAGACACAGGGTGAAAGTGACTGAGGATGGGAGAAGCTTTCAGTGGGAGGTAGAATAAAAATAAATAATAATAATGTATATATAGAGAGAGAGATAAGAGCGAGAAACAGAGAGGGAGAGAGCACCAGCACGGCACAGCACCCTGGGTTTCCCATCTCACAGCAGTGGTGAATTACTACCATCAGCCAGGTCCGTGTGTGGCGTAAAAAAAGACACACAATATTTTCCATGATTAAGTCAGCAGGGGATTCACTCCAAATGTCAGCATTCAGAGGATGGATGCCCGGCCCGTGCACTCTTGCTTGCATACTGTGGTGTTGGGCAGGTTCTACAGTAATGTATGGAAGATGATGAGGAAAGAGACACACAAATCTATTGCAAGGTGCCTTGAGCTAATTTAGTGTAGTTATCCCAATTTTTGTACCCCCTGCTTGGAGTTGCCAGGGAGCAGTGCCTCAGCCACTGTGGTACAGGGTTAAGTTTCAGATCAGACTGGTCTCATAGGCTAGTCGTAACATAGTGAAATTAAATCCTGGACACTCAAATTAGTATGATGTATGGTTACATAAGATAGAAGATTACTTAAGGCAAAAAGGATGGTGGTTGGTTAGGATGGATGGATGGGTGGGCGTATAACGCAAATGTCGAGCAACGGGTGTATAACGCAAATGTCTAGCAACCCAAAGGTTGCGTGTTCGAATCTCATCACAGACAACTTTAGCAGATTAGTAACTTTGCAACTACTTACAACTTTTTAGCTACTTGCAAATACTTAGCATGTTAGCCAACCCTTCCCCTAACCATAACCCTAACTGTAACTCTTCCGCTAACCTTAACCCTTTTAACTAACCCTTCCCCTAACCCTTTAACCTAACTCCTAACCTTAACCCCAACTCCTAGAGTTAACGTTAGCCAGCTATCTAACATTAGCATTAGCCACCTAGCCACCAATCTAACAAATTGGAATTCGTAACATACCATACGTTTTGCAAATTCGTAACATATTGTATGAATTGCAATTGGTAACATATCATACGAATTGTAATTCGTAAAAAATATAATACGAAATTTTTTATTTTATTTTTTTATTTCACCTTTATTTAACCAGGTAGGCTAGTTGAGAACAAGTTCTCATTTGCAACTGCGACCTGGCCAAGATAAAGCATAGCAGTGTGAACAGACAACACAGAGTTACACATGGAGTAAACAATAAACAAGTCAATAACATGGTAGAAAAAAAGAGAATCTATATACAATGTGTGCAAAAGGCATGAGGTAGGCAATAAATCGAATAATTACAATTTAGCAGATTAACACTGGAGTGATAAATCATCAGATGATCATGTGCAAGAAGAGATACTGGTGTGCAAAAGAGCAGAAAAGTAAATAAATAAAAGCAGTATGGGGGGTGAGGTAGGTAAATTGGGTGGGTAGTTTACAGATGGACTATGTACAGCTGCAGCGATCGGTTAGCTGCTCGGATAGCAGATGTTTAAAGTTGTTGAGGGAGATAAAAGTCTCCAACTTCAGAGATTTTTGCAATTCGTTCCAGTCGCAGGCAGCAGAGAACTGGAAGGAAAGGCGTCCAAATGAGGTTTTAGCTTTAGGGATGATCAGTGAGATACACCTGCTGGAGCGCGTGCTGCGGGTGGGTGTAGCCATCGTGACCAGTGAACTGAGATAAGGCGGCACTTTACCTAGCATAGCCTTGTAGATGACCTGGAGCCAGTGGGTCTGACGACGAACATGTAGCGAGGGCCAGCCGACTAGGGCATACAGGTCGCAGTGGTGGGTCGTATAAGGTGCTTTAGTAACAAAACGAATGGCACTGTGATAAACTGCATCCAGTTTGCTGAGTAGAGTGTTGGAAGCTATTTTGTAGATGACATCGCCGAAGTCGAGGATCGGTAGGATAGTCAGTTTTACTAGGGTAAGTTTGGCGGCGTGAGTGAAGGAGGCTTTGTTGCGGAATAGAAAGCCGATTCTTGATTTGATTTTGGATTGGAGATGTTTGATATGAGTCTGGAAGGAGAGTTTGCAGTCTAGCCAGACACCTAGGTACTTATAGATGTCCACATATTCTAGGTCGGAACCGTCCAGGGTGGTGATGCTAGTCGGGCGTGCGGGTGCAGGCAGCGAACGATTGAAAAGCATGCATTTGGTTTTACTAGCGTTTAAGAGCAGTTGGAGGCCACGGAAGGAGTGTTGTATGGCATTGAAGCTCGTTTGGAGGTTAGATAGCACAGTGTCCAAGGAAGGGCCGGAAGTATATAGAATGGTGTCGTCTGCGTAGAGGTGGATCAGGGAATCGCCCGCAGCAAGAGCAACATCATTGATGTATACAGAGAAAAGAGTCGGCCCGAGAATTGAACCCTGTGGTACCCCCATAGAGACTGCCAGAGGACCGGACAACATGCCCTCCGATTTGACACACTGAACTCTGTCTGCAAAGTAGTTGGTGAACCAGGCAAGGCAGTCATTAGAAAAACCGAGGCTACTGAGTCTGCCGATAAGAATATGGTGATTGACAGAGTCGAAAGCCTTGGCCAGGTCGATGAAGACGGCTGCACAGTAATGTCTTTTATCGATGGCGGTTATGATGTCGTTTAGTACCTTGAGCGTGGCTGAGGTGCACCCGTGACCGGCTCGGAAACCGGATTGCACAGCGGAGAAGGTACGGTGGGATTCGAGATGGTCAGTGATCTGTTTGTTGACTTGGCTTTCGAAGACCTTAGATAGGCAGGGCAGGATGGATATAGGTCTGTAACAGTTTGGGTCCAGGGTGTCTCCCCCTTTGAAGAGGGGGATGACCGCGGCAGCTTTCCAATCCTTGGGGATCTCAGATGATACGAAGGAGAGGTTGAACAGGCTGGTAATAGGGGGTGCGACAATGGCGGCGGACAGTTTCAGAAATAGGGGGTCCAGATTGTCAAGCCCAGCTGATTTGTATGGGTCCAGGTTTTCCAGCTCTTTCAGAACATCTGCTATCTGGATTTGGGTAAAGGAGAAGCTGGGGAGGCTTGGGCGAGTAGCAGCGGGGGGGGCGGGGCTGTTGGCCAAGGTTGGAGTCGCCAGGAGGAAGGCATGGCCAGCCATTGAGAAATGCTTGTTGAAGTCTTCGATTATCACGGATTTATCGGTGGTGACCGTGTTACCTAGCCTCAGTGCAGTGGGCAGCTGGGAGGAGGTGCTCTTGTTCTCCATGGACTTTACAGTATCCCAGAACTTTTTGGAGTTAGAGCTACAGGATGCGAATTTCTGCTTGAAAAAGCTGGCCTTTGCTTTCCTGACTGACTGCGTGTATTGGTTCCTGACTTCCCTGAACAGTTGCATATCGCGGGGGCTCTTCGATGCTATTGCAGTTCGCCACAGGATGTTTTTGTGCTGGTCGAGGGCAGTCAGGTCTGGAGTGAACCAAGGGCTATATCTGTTCTTGGTTCTGCATTTTTTGAACGGAGCATGCTTGTCTAATATGGTGAGGAAGTAACATTTAAAGAATGACCAGGCATCCTCAACTGACGGGATGAGGTCAATATCCTTCCAGGGTACCCGGGCCAGGTCGATTAGAAAGGCCTGCTCGCAGAAGTGTTTTAGGGAGCGTTTGACAGTGATGAGGGGTGGTCGTTTGACCGCGGACCCGTGGCGGATACAGGCAATGAGGCAGTGATCGCTGAGATCTTGATTGAAGACAGCAGAGGTGTATTTGGAGGGCAGGTTGGTCAGGATAATGTCTATTAGGGTGCCCATGTTTACGGATTTAGGGTTGTACCTGGTGGGTTCCTTGATGATTTGTGTGAGATTGAGGGCATCAAGCTTGGATTGTAGGACTGCCGGGGTGTTAAGCATATCCCAGTTTAGGTCACCTAACAGAACAAACTCTGAAGCTAGATGGGGAGCGATCAATTCACAGATGGTGTCCAGGGCACAGCTGGGAGCTGAGGGGGGTCGGTAGCAGGCGGCAACAGTGAGAGACTTATTTCTGGAGAGATTAATTTTTAAAATTAGAAGTTCGAACTGTTTGGGCATAGACCTGGAAAGTATGACAGAACTTTGCAGGCTATCTCTGCAGTAGATTGCAACTCCTCCCCCTTTGGCAGTTCTATCTTGACGGAAAGTGTTATAGTTGGGTATGGAAATCTCAGAATTTTTGGTGGCCTTCCTAAGCCAGGATTCGGACACGGCAAGGACATCAGGATTGGCAGAGTGTGCTAAAGCGGTGAGTAAGGCAAACTTAGGGAGGAGGCTTCTGATGTTGACATGCATGAGGCCAAGGCTTTTTCGATCGCAGAAGTCAACAAATGAGGGTGACTGCGGACATGCAGGGCCTGGGTTTACCTCCACATCACCCGAGGAACAGAGGAGTAGTAGGATGAGGGTGCGGCTAAAGGCTATCAAAACTGGTCGCCTAGAGCGTTGGGGACAAAGAATAAAAGGAGCAGATTTATGGGCGTGGTAGAATAGATTCTGGGCATAATGTGCAGACAGGGGTATGGAGGGGCGCGGGTACAGCGGAGGCAAGCCCAGGCACTGGGTGATGATAAGAGAGGTTGTATCTCTGGACATGCTGGTCTCAATGGGTGAGGTCACCGCATGTGTGGGGGGTGGGACAAAGGGGGTATCAGAGGTACGGAGAGTGGAACTACAGGGTCCATTGCAAACCAAAACAATGATAATGAAAACTAGCCTGAACAACAGTATGCAAGGCATATTGATATTTGAGAGAGACATACAATAAGGCATAAAGTGATTGCAGGTCTTGATTGGGAGAGCTATCTAAAACAACAGGTAAGATAACAGCAGCAATAACAGGGTGCTAGTCTAACACAGCAACAACAGGTAAAAATGGCGACGACTAGGCAGAGAGGGTCGGATTAACTACACACAGATCCTGAGTTAAAGCACAGAGCCGACAGATAAAACACAAATAAACAGAATGGAGTACCGTGAATTAATGGACAGTCAAGCATGCATCAGCTATGTAGCCAAGTGATCATAGTGTCCAGGGGGCAGCCGTAGATGGAGCAGAGGAGGCCTCCACTAAGCTAGCACGCGGCGTTTAAAGTTAGTAGCCCGGGGGGTGGTCTGCTCAGACGGAGGGGGTCTGCTCAGACGTGGTTGTGTCGACAGAGAATCCAAGCCAGATGGCGATGGCGAAAGAGAGGTTGTGAATTGTAGAATTGTGTTTGCTAACTGGTGCTAGCTTCGTGGCAGTGGCGCTAGCTGCGCTAGCCGCAAGCTAGCTGTGAGGATCAGAAGCAGTGGCTCAGGGATTACGGCAGGAATCCGGCGTTGTTGTCGAGAGACAGTCCGATGCTGGTAAATTGGTGAGTAATATCCAGGCTAATAACAGGGCTGGTGTCTGTGCAGAAGGTAAAAGCTACTAGCAGCGGCAAAAAAAAAAAAAAAAAAAAAATGAAATGGATGATGGATATCCACAAATTAACTACTATACTATACCATAAGAAATGTTGCATGTCATGCTAAATGGAGTGTCTCGGATTTACATACAGAATAAAACTTAATGCTCTTAGACAACATTGTTTAGATTACAAGGTTGTAGTGTTTGACATTTTTAGGAAACAGTTTCTCTTTCTTTTCTTTGAAGGAAACAGTTTACTAAAAGGTGTTGTCATTTTTTTTTATTGAAGTGGAAGGTTTGGTCAGAACTGCTGTAAAAGTTGGTCAGTAATGCATTGTGTACTGTTCCTCTTCCTAATTAGGCCTTCTACACAAAAGTCAAGTCATTGGATAGCTGAACTGTACATTATTATCTCCTATACTTACATAACACCAATCATTTTAAAATGATTTCCCCATAAATGATTAGTAAGTCAATATGAATGTCACGACCGTTGTTGTAAGATTCGTACCAAAATGCAGCGTGGTTTGGGTTCTTCATCTTTATTACGTGAATCGGCAAAAAAACAATAAAGAACAAAACGAACGTGAAGCTATGCAGTGCTCAAGGCAGCTATACACAAACAAGATCCCACAAAAACCCAGTGGGAAAAAGCTGCCTAAATCTGATCACCAATCAGAGACAACGATAGACAGCTGCCTCTGATTGGGAACCATACCAGGCCAACATAGAAATAACAAAACTAGAGTACCCACCCTAGTCACACCCCGACCTAACCCAATTTGAGAATAAAAGGCTCTAAGGTCAGGGCGTGACCGTAACCCCCCCCCCCCCCCAAAGGTGCGGACTCCGGCCGCAAAACCTGACTCTATAGGGGAGGGTCCGGGTGGGCATCTAGCTTCGGTGGCGGCTCTGGTACGGGGATCGTCGCCGGAAGCGAGGAAAATATGAAACGACAGTATACTGCTCTAAAATGACTGATGGTGGGTGACATTCAAATATGAGGAATTTTCCTTTCCTTATCACAATATAATTAATCATTGTACCTTTTAGAATAGATAACTGTTATGTGTGAACTATTAGCCTTCACACAGTCATTTATATAAAACTGATATTGTGTGGGTGCAAATTGAATATAACTGATAATAAATGACAGTATGCTATTATGTTTTTTATTGGTAATAAGATCACACCATTCTGGTCTCCCTTAGGATCCAGAGCGGGAGGAGTGGAAGCAGGGGCGGGATGGGGTTTGTCTGCTTGTAGCAGAGTTCTTCATTTTCAATTCAAACCAACCCATCGCACACACACATAGACAGTCAGACAGACGATACTCACACGCACACTCTGTAAGGGCTGTCGCTCTCCTCATCCTCGGACGAGGAGAGGAGAGAAGGATCATCAGACCAATATGCAGCATTCGGGAAATAAGCCATCTTTTATTTGAACACGATGGCAACACGAAACAAAACACTTACAAATTTACAAAACAAGAAAACGACGTTGACGAAACCTGAACATAAACTTACATACTAAACGTAAAACTCACGGACAGGAACAGACTACATCAAAACGAAACGAACATCCAAACAGTCCCGTATGGTGCAAACATAACACAGATACGGAAGACAATCACCCACAAACAAACAGTGAGAACACCCTACCTAAATATGACTCTTAATTAGAGGAGAACGCAAAACACCTGCCTCTAATTAAGAGCCATACCAGGCAACCACAACCAACATAGAAACAGATAACATAGACTGCCCACCCAAAACACATGCCCTGACCTAAACACATACAAAAACAACATAAAACAGGTCAGGACCGTTACACACACATACAAATACACACGAAAACATATAGACAGACATAGCTCGGACCTCAAAATATCTTGATAGGGATCACTAGTTCAGTGTCACTTTTTTATTTTATTTTTACCTTTATTTAACTAGGCAAGTCAGTTTTAAGAACAAATTCTTATTTTCAATGACAACCTAGGAACAGTGGGTTAACTGCCTTGTTCAAATCAAAGTTTATTTGTCAAGTGCGCCGAATACAACAGGTGTACAGTGAAATGCTTACTTACAGGCTCTAACCAATAGTGCAAAAAAGGTATTAGGTGAACAATAGGTACGTAAAGAAATAAAAACAACAGTAAAAAGACAGTGATAAACAGTAGCGAGGCTATAAAAGTAGCGAGGCTACATACAGACACCGGTTAGTCAGGCTGATTGAGCGAGTATGTACATGTAGATATGGTTAAAGTGACTATGCATATATGATAAACAGAGAAGTAGCAGCAGTGTAAAATAGGGGTGGGGAGGGGGGAGGGGGGGGCACACAATGCAAATAGTCCGGGTAGCCATTTGATTACCTGTTCAGGAGTCTTATGGCTTGGGGGTAAAAACTGTTGAGAAGTCTTTTTGTCCTAGACTTGGCAATCTGGTACGGCTTGCCATGCGGTAGTAGAGAGAACAGTCTATGACTGGGGTCTTTGACACTTTTTAGGGCCTTCCTCTGACACCGCCCGGTGTGGAGGTCCTGGATGGCAGGCAGCTTTACTGGGCCGTACGCACTACCCTTCAGGGGCAGAACAACAGATTTTAACCTTGTCATCTCAGCGATTCGATCTTGCAACCTTTCAGTTACTAGTCCAACGCTCTAACCACTAGGCTACCCTGGCTACCCTACCCAGGGTCATCTTAGTTCAACTTAGTCTGGTCTGAATGATTACTGACTCAGCCCCCAGGCACATATCAAATTATTTGACTTATATTGAAGATGTCTACCAGTACAACACCAGAGCCATAGGCTCTGATATTGCCTGTTTTAAATGTAAGAGTCTATCTGATGAGAACACCTTTTTATATACCAGCGCTGTTCAGTGGAAAAAAACTACCATAGCAACTCAAAGCCATGCCGATTGTCGTCCATTACTTCAATTAAAAAGAACGTCAAAAGCTAGATAGATTATCTAATGTTGTATTTTTTTATTTTATTTTGCACCATGGATTTTAGGGACCACAATGGAATTAAGTCTATGACATTTTTGTGATATCCCTGTCAGGTTTTTAAAATGTATATACATTGTGTATGTTTATTTTTTACTGGCAAATAAAATCAATCAATCAGACAGACACCCCCTCCCATCTCTCACACACACACACACACACACACACACACACACACACACACACACACACACACACACACACACACACACACACACACACACACACACACACACACACACACACACACACACATACTATTTTGCTGTGAAATGCATATTGAAGACATGTTATTTTGCTGTCAGTCTCCGACATAGGATATATCTATTGACCGCTGTCTAAGGCAACTGGAATATTACATTTGGTATAAAAAAAAAATATTTTAAATTTGCATCCCCTTTGTCCCGCCCCCCCCCCCTCTGTACTCCCTAATCCAAATGGACAATACATCACCCGGCCTTGATGCTTCAGATGTCTGTGTTCATTAAAAATCTTGAACTAGTGCCAAGGCTGTAGTCAGAGATAAAAGGACCATAAAAGGACGACAAAATGTATGGATGGCACGTCACCACCGCACCCTGGCATTTATAATAAACAAATGGTTTCTGTTTCCAATTTCAATTTCTCATTATACTGTGACTTTTGGAAAATGTGCTTTGATTTACCAATATTTTATCAGCAAAATGGTATAATTGATTATATTTACATGGCTCTGATTTGAATACGTATCGCCTCCCCTAAAAATAAAACAATAACTCCGAGGCGCATTGACATGATATAAAACAAACCCACATATCAAACAGACTTGCCTGAGAAATTAACTGGCCATAACCATCATAGAATCCAATTCATGTCTTTGAGAGATGGTTCTGGGTTGGGAGGTGGGGGGGACCCAAAAACATGGAAAGATAGACTTCACAGGCCCGGGTCAGACTGACATCAATGCAGCGTGCCAGTGTCGGCCACATTAACCCATAGCTAAATCCCATCACACAAATGTCAGTAGATCCGTTATGAAACCATGACATTTAGATCCAAGGTCTCCATTGTGGTTGTAGAGAGGAGGCTGGTGTTTGTCCATTATAAGCACCCCTTCCAACAGACACACACATATGCTTGTGCACACCCACACACACACGACTAAACATAGAAACATTAAAGATCACAAGATTGAATTTCAAATGCGTCAGGGATTTCTGTTATTTAAGAGTACTTTAATTCTTGTGCATTTTTTTGGAAGAAACAGTCATGGTTTTCTTTTTTCTTATTGATGAAAAAGCTAATACATTGATTATGATACAGTATGACCATTTGTGCAAAAGGACTATAATACAGTAAAATGAAAGAAATCCCCCAAATAATGTGAACTTCTATAGGTAAAATAGAACACCACGTGTTGCTTTGTTGAACAAACAATAAATGGAAGTTACAGTAATGATTTGACAAAATGTATTTACAGTAAACATTTACAGCTCCAATATGGTATGCAATTTATTTGATATATGTTTTTCTTCAAATATTTGTTGGTAGGATTTGAGTTGTTTGAGTCAATTTGTTGTCAGTGCAGAGTAAAAAAGAAGACAAAAATATTTTAAGAAATAGCACAGGACTATAGTACCATAGACATACTGTACATCATTATAAAAACCTGAAATAATGGAACTATTCCTCTTTTTTTGTAGTTGAAAACCAATATGGATGAAGTCCTTGAATATAATCAACATGTATGATTGTGTAATAAATTAAGTTCAATGAGTTGCCAAAATGACAAATTCATGTCTTCCCAATGGGAAATGAATTACAGCCTTCCAGTTAATATTTGTACATATATATTTCATCAAAATATCATAATTTAATAATTTAACATTAACCATGATTCCAACATTCAACCATTTTCAGCAGATGAATTACCTGTTGCAAAAACAAATCTCATGACAGGTCTGATAGAAACAGCTAATTTGTCTTTAAAATGTCAATAATGTCGACAACACAAAACACGCTAGACAAGGGTGGATCATTTTTTTGTCTGTGAAATAAAATATGTAACAGTTGCCGTGGAAACACTTTTTTCGGCAAATATTGAGGTAATAACCATCATGTCAAAGTAAACTTGGAGTCACACGATGATGTGTTGTGTTGTACCACCACGCCGTGGAAAAGCATGAAGAGATTGTATCAGGGCAGATGAAGTAACCGATTAAAGTCTAGTTTTGATTTACATTTGGTTAATAAGTTGTCAACTAACGTGAATTCAAATTGAAATCAACAAAACATTTAACCATGTTATAGGATTTAGGTTAAAAGTTGGTTGAAAAAAATTTGAAATTCCCTTAGGTTGATGACTTTTAAAAAATCCAATCAGTTTTCCAATAACATGTACTTTTTTGGTTGAAATGATGTGGAAACAATGTTGACTCAACAAGTTTTGCCCAGTGGGAAGTTATGATGAACTTCAAATGGTGGTTAAAAGGATAGTTCACCCAAATTACAAAATTACATTGGTCTTTACCCTGTAAGTATTCTATGGACAAGGTTTGACAGCAATTCATGCTTTGGTTTAGTTTCGCTGGCACTGTTGCCACATGCTAACATTTAGCATTTCTTGCACGAATCCCATTCAAGTCATGGGACAGATATTAGCATTTCTCTTGTTCAAATAACAGTCGGTGGATGGAAACTTAACTACAGAAAGACAATATCGTAAATGGTAGGAATAAAATGAATAGAACGCTACAAGTATGGTTTGTCAATGCGTCACCTTGATAACAGCCGATAGTTTGCATATTAATTATATCACTGTCTATTCCAGTTTTAAAAGAGAGTCATTTTAACTTTTTTGCCTGAGATGTACCAAGGTAGTGGGATGAAATGTCCTTGTTGTGGCAGGGCCTGACACTGTTGAAACTTGGGTTGTGTTCAGAAGGGCACATACCAAAACGTACCAAAACGTTTTGCAAAACAAACCGGAAACCTATGTTGGACGCTTTCCAAAATGCTTTTTTCACTACTGAACACGACCATATAGCAGAGGTTAGTGAACCTTAGTCTCAGGACAACCCCACATCACTACCATTACTGCTTCTCAGTAGGACAGAGACAATCCAAGGGAATGCTCGAGTCATTTGGAAAAACCCAGATCCAAACTGAAGCATCATGACTGCTCATAATGACTTATGTATGATGAAGAGCAAAGCCCGAATCCCCAAACAGGACAAGGTGTCATAAAGCTCTCATGTCAAGGCCACAACACCTAACCCACACGGCTGCGACACGCGGGAAGCTTAATGATTGCCTTCTCGCATTAGCGGGAAAGTCTGTGAGAGGGAGAGTGAGAGAGAGAGAGTGAGAGGAACAGAGGAGAGAAATCAAACCCTTACCAGAGACAGAGGCTTGCTCTGCTCTCTCCCTCTTTCTCTCTCTCTCTGCCCCCCCCCCCATTCTCCTCTCCTCCACAACTACCACCGGAAGTCCGGCAGATCAGGAATTGCAAATAATATCATGACAATTGTTCACGCTCTTCAAACCAGTGATGTTTTACAGACTCATTTACTATGATACCGTATTACGCGTCCAGCTGCGAATCAGGAACTTGTCACATGGCTGGAGGCCAACCCCCCCTCACTGAGCCTGTCCAATGACACGGAAAGCAATAGGGGATGCCAGTGCCTGCAGCATGTGCTGCACTGACAAAGCAGCAGGGCACCGTCAAAAACCCTCCCGTACAAACTTTCCAGATCACTTCTGCTTTTAACAGATGAGTAGGCACTGCCCCCCCCCCTCTCTTCTCTTTAAAACAACTTTGTGGATTTTCATTTTCAGAGGCCTATGGTTAACACACAGTGGGTGAATCCCTTTTGGCAAGAAGGGGAATAGTGTAGTGGTGAATCTGGTATGGAGGGACAGATATTGTGTGTGGCAGGGTCAGTGCTTTGGTTAATAAACAACTCAGAGTGGTGCTCCTTTAAAGAAGAGGGGACAGGTATTGCCTGCTTACCAATTAGAGTTACTGTACATAGGCCAAAGAAATCAGTATAAACTCAGGGGTACGTGGTTGACGTGGCAACATTACAATTAAGCTGTCCATGTGCATGCAGAACGACTTTGCTTACTTGTTAGAATCATTCCGAGAGAGATTTCGGAAAAAGGTAATATTAGCATGAAAACTCTTGTACTTTCGGTTTCTCTAGACACAAATCAGAAGACACTTCTGTGAAAATGTGAGACAAAAGAAAACATAGCACATTCATCCAGTAATTTTCGGTGACTCTCCAACACTGTATTAAAGGAATTTATTTCACCGGGACTGTGTGCATTATTGTTCTCATCAATATGTAAATGTGCCAGAGCAAATTTCTAATTTCTGTCCGTATGTCACGTTCCTGACCGGTTTTCTGTTATTTTGTATGTGTTTGACGGTCAGGGCGTGAGTTTGGGTGGGTAGTCTATGTTTTGTGTTTCTATGTTGGTTTATGGGTACCTGATATGGTTCTCAATTAGAGGCAGGTGGTTTTCATCTCCTCTGATTGAGAATCATATTAAGGTAGGTGGTGTCTCCTGTGTCTGTGTCAGTGTATGTTACGCCACACGGGACTGTTCCGGTTTGTTTGTTCGTTCGGTTTTTGTGTAGTCTGTTTTTCCTGTTCGTGCGTTCTTCGTGTTTCATGTAAGTTCTTACGTTCAGGTCAGTCTACGTCGTTTGTTGTTTTGTTTCTATTCAAGTGTTCGTCGTGTTTTCGGTTTTGTTTAAATAAATATCATGTCTTATCACGACGCTGCGTTTTGGTTCAATCCCTGCTCCTCCTCTTCGGATGAAGAGGAGGAGGAACACCGTTACACCGTAGTCTCTCAGTGTTTGAGTTTAGATTGCTTGCGTTTTCCAGATTAAAGCCACTCACGCGATCCCCAGGCCCTGAAATCCTCCTACATTACTGTAATGATGCGACGGGGAGTGACGAGGATGGGAGTGTCAGGAGGCATTAAGCCCTTGCAGCCAAGAACTGGTGGACGTCATGAGACTGAGCACCGACTGAACGCAGGAGTCACTGACCCAGCAATGGAGAGAGACTGACAGAGAGAGAGCGAGAGAGGGAGGCAGGACGAGAGAGTTGGTAGGATATGAAAGAGGAAGGAAGAAGAGAGAAAGTCTGTGTGTGTGTGAGAGAGAGAGGTCAAGAGAACTGAAGGAAAGACATAAAATGGAGAGGGAGAGAGTCGAGAGAGAGCTGCTCTGTAGAAATTAACCAAATTACAGGAAATTATTTTAAAGGCTGGTTTTCCCATTGGGTTCACCCTGATTCTCACTATCTCACTTCATTTAACTGAATTAATGAGCTGGTCCAGGCCGACCTCAGAAACCACCATCTTCGTTGATGGGATGCTCAGTTCTTGGAATGCTGTATATTACTAGTATTACTTTTTACAGTAGGGGCAGTGGGCTGAAGTACTGCAGTTCTTTTTTCTGGTAGTTCATTCATTGATTATTGACACTGATTGGCCAGAGAGTCCACTCATTTGGTATCCCAGGTCTGAAACAGTAGCCCTGACTGACTTACGCTATTCAGGCTACTTACATACAGGCTGTATCACATCCGGCCGTGATTGGGAGTCTCATTAGGGCGGAGCACAATTGGCTAAGCATCGTCCGGGTTTGGCCGGGGTAGGCCGTCATTGTATATGGCAATTTGTTCTTAACTGACTTACCAAGTTAAATAAAGGTTAAATAATTTTAAAAAATCTATAAAAACATACACAGTAAGCTATATGCTACTGTTTACCTTAAAATATAGCATAAACAAAGTGCATTTAATTCAATATGAGTACCTATATTATTTTTACCCTATTTATATCCCAGGTGAGCGTCACTGGCTCAGTTTAAACAACACTGAGGACTATAGGCCTGTAGGGTCTGTTTATGAATGAGAGAGCATGAACTACTACCTTACCATAGTACTCTACTCTAACTGCACTGAGCTGGAACAAATGAGTGGGAGGGTAGCAGCGCGACATGGGACCACAGGACTGAGAGACATCTAGAACATCAGAGAGGAACTATAGCTGTGTACACTCGGTTCACCGCAGGACACATCTACACGTATAGTAACACGCATTCACGTCGGGGGAGTCCCTCTCTGAAAAGTGACTAGATGCGACTAAATATATAAATGTTGTGTCCTTACGTTGTGTATGTACATAAGTTTTATTCTTACAATAATTAACTGGATTCATGTAACACTTTGGTTACACTTTGGCTGACCGGTATAATACATTATTGTGCAGTTACAATGCATTATAAGACTTCTCATAATCATATATGACCCGATTGTAATATCTTATTATCACTTTCTTAGTAAATGCTCAAAGTGCTTTTATACTTTTAATGTTTGTAAGCATTCCCCGTTTGTCTGAGATACCAACAGAGTTTATTTTCATGTGTTGTACGTCCCACTGATTTATGAATGAAATTAGTTAATTCATTATTCATATACGGGGTGGAATCATGATCATTTTTTCCATCAGGCTTGTCACTTAATTAAGGGATAAGCATTTGGAAATCCCACTTTCACCCAAGGCACCGCCGGAGCGACTTTGAAAAGTGGTCACAACTAACTAGTTAGCAAGGACACACTGGAGGTAAGCTCCAAATGCCATACAAGTGACAGGGTGGGGCAGTGACCGGACCAGGGCATCTTACTGAACCATAGCCTGCCTTAAGCCTCAACTACAAAGGCAAAAACAGAGAGGGACACAGACAGGGACACAAGCCCTAGCCCGATGCCCCATTCCCAGCCCTCTAAATCTACATCCAGCCTCAACCCTCGACATGTACTCTTACATTTCCACATGTAGGCTACTCTTAAATCTTCACCCGGCACAGCTAGATCAAATTTATTTATATAGCCCTTCTTACATCAGCTGATATCTCAAAGTGCTGTACAGAAACCCAGCCTAAAACCCCAAACAGCAAGCTAAGATAAGGATTGGCCTGGTTCCTCTCTAGGTTTCTTCCTATGTTCCTGCTTTCTATGTCGTTTTTTCTAGCCACTGTGCTTCTGCATCTGCATTGCTTGCTCTTTGGGGTTTTAGGCTGGGTATCTGTAAAGCACAGTGTGAAAAATGTAAAAAGGGCTTCATAAAATAAGCGTGATTGATTAATCGGCGCTACCCCATCTCCAGCCCCGGCTCTCTACTCCAGCCACAGCCCTATACCCCTGCCCCAGACCTCTGTAACACTCACACACAAAAAAGGCAGCTTTATAACTCAGTGATGTCTAACTTTGAGTTAAAGGACAGTAAATAACTTCTCACCACATAATAATGATTTACTCACAGATTTATCCAACACCCAACCCCCCCCCCCCCCCCCCCACACACACACAGTGGTCAGCCTGTAAAACCAGGATGTGTTAGCACCTTTATGATATAAGTACTAACACACCCTGGGCATAAGAATGCTGTCAGCAGAACATTTGTTTCGTTAAAATTGTACATCAACTCTTAGTATTTTTCCCTTTGGTTAATTTTGGCAGCTCAGCAGATGGGGTTTAGACTGGCACTCTTTCATTTTGTATTCGTAGGTTGTCTGACACTCCATTGGGCTAGCCCTCACCTCCACACATGTACAGATCTTCAACCAAAACCTGATATTAGATCCATAGGCGGAAATCCCAGGGGGGACGGGGGGGACACGACCCCCCCATCCTGGGGAAAATATGATTTGTCCCCCCCAATATATCACTGTAAACATAACTATGTAATTTCAATAATATTAATAATACGCAATGAAAGCACTTGTGCTGATTATAGACACTTAATAGCGCGTTTTTAAATTTCACAAGATTGCGACCCCCCCGCCCTTTGCCTCACAATGGTTTGATCCACTGCCAGTTCTTTAGCTGGCAAGGTAATAGAGGGCTCGTATCTCCTGTACGAAAGGCACTCAATGTACGTAACTGACGTGAGGTAATCCAGTCAATCGCGCCTTAGCAATGTATATATTTTTTTAGTGGCACAGCATCGTCCAGTTACCTCAGTGATGACACAAAACCAAATCAGCCACACCCACAATTTATAGAACCGCAAACTCTTGCAAACAGAGTGTTGACGTTTCAAGAGAGAGGAACACTGCACTGATAAGGAACATTGCTATAACTATTATTATTAATAGTATTATAATGATTTAAACAAGTTGGGACAACCCTTCAGTTAACTACTGTACCTAACAATTATCCAGTAGTAGTGATTATGGTCCCTCAATATACATTTAACATATTACAACATAGTCTATGTGTTACAGCACTACTTTTGGTGTCCCCCTCAGGAATTGCTCCTGAGAAAATTTCATGTAATTGTCCCCTCCAAGGTTGATATCAGATTTTCGCCCCTGATTAGATCAATGGAACCTGAGTGAACAAATAACACGACAATTGCATACTTGTTTAATTATTTATTTCATAAACAAAGTTATGCAACACCCAATGCCCCTATGTGAAAAAGTAAGAGCCCCCTTACACTCAATAACTGGTTGTACCACCTTTAGCTGCAATGACTCCCGATCAACAACTACAGAAAGCGTTTGATCAGTCTCTCACGTCGCTGTGTAGGAATTTTGGCCCACTCTTCAATGCAGAACTGCTTTAACTCAGCAACATTTGTGGGTTTTCAAGCATGAACTGCTCGTTTCAAGTCCTTGCCACAACACCTCAAATTCAGTCTGGACTTTGACGAGGCCATTCCATTGTCTCTTTTTAGCCATTTTCATGTAGACTCCATTGTGTGTTTTGAATCATTGTCTTGCTGCTTCATCTTGCTGCGCTTCAGCTTCATCTCACAGACAGACGGCCTGACATTCTCCTGTAGAATATTCAGAAACAGAGCAGAATTCATGGTTCCTTCTACTAAGGCAAGTCGTCCAGGTCCTGAGGCAGCAAAGCACCATCACACTACCACCACCCTGGTTGAGCATTGGTATAAGGTTCTTACTGTGGAATGCGGTGTATGGTTTTCGGCAGGCATAATAGGACCCATGTCATACAAAAAGTTATACATCTGTCCATAGATCATTCTTCCAAGAGTCTTGATGATCATCCAGGTCAGTGGCGGTCGGTGCCATTTAAGATGAGGGAGGACACCATTTGTTTTTCTCATGAGCATGACCTTATTTCTATTACAGCATATTGGATGATTGTCAATTATATTCCATTCACCCAGTTCAATGTAACAGCGATAGGTTTAGGCTACTACATGATACTCAAATTTTCCCTATTCCCATCATGAGGTTGCTACAACCTAACCGATGAATGAAAGCACACAGGAAGAGAGAAACATTTGAGGTGACACATGAACAGACAGTGACACATTCAGTACCGCCTTGCACATTCTTGCCTGCATCTAGCTGTTAAAGGGTAATCATTAGTCCTACAGTTGTTAACGAGAGTTTCTATTGGACAAATTCAGGTATGTTAATCCCCGTTTTGTTCCGTTTGCTTCTCTTTAAGAAAAGTTTTTCAACCGAATCAGCAGAATGAATACACCCCTGATCATGCGTAAACACGTTAACACAGTTCACTTTCATAGCAGCCACATTGTATTCCTTCTATGCGCTCTCCTCCTCTCAACTTTCCCTTCACTTGTGGACTTCAATGCACAATACATCAGCTGTATGTGACCAGGTGAAAAAACCTTTCCAAACCAAACCACATCATAACCACTACACACAGCCTCAGTGAAAGGAACATGACAGCCTGCTTGGAGTTTGCCAAAAGGCACTTAAAGACTCTCAGACCATAGTCAGGATCGAGGCAAAGATGAAAGGAGCAAAGTACAGTGAGATCCTTGATGAAAACCTGCTCCACAGCACTCAGGACCTCAGACTGGGGTGAAGGTTTACCTTCCAACAGGACAACAACCCTAAGCACACAGCCAAGACAATGCAGGAGGGGCTTCGGGACAAGTCTCTGAATGTCCTTGAGTGGCCCAGCCAGAGCCCAGACTTGAACCCGATAAACATCTCTGGAAAGACCTGAAAATAGCTGTGCACCAACGCTCCCCATCCAACCTGACAGAGCTTGAGAGGAACTGCAGAGAAGAATGGGAGAAACTCTCCAAATACAGGTGTATCAAGCTTGTTGCATCATACCCAAGAAGACTCGAGGCTGTAGACACTGCCAAAGGTGCTTCAAAAAAGTACTGAGTAAATGGTCTGAATACTTATGTAAATGTGATATTTCTTTCTTTTTTTTGCAAACATTTCTCAAAAGCTGTTTTTCCTTTGTCATTATGGGGTTTTGTGTGTAGAGTGACGAGGGAATAAAAAAATTGAATCAATTTTAGAATAAGGCTGTAATGTAACAAACTTTCCAAAGGCAGTGTATGCGTATTGTGGACACACAAATGGACACACAGACGCATGTAGGCACACACACACACACACACACACACACACACACACACACACACACACACACAAACACACACACACACACACACACACACACACACACACACACACACACACACACACACACACACACACACACACACAGATAACATAATGTAAAGTTTTACAATGTTTACTGATTTGCTCTAATACTACTTTCACCACTTGACATCATCCACTGTTACAGAGAGGATGTCAAGCCAGTTGATTGTCAGGCGCTGTCAGAGGTGCGTGATCCGAACCTCTCATAGAAAGACACCGGAACGACACCTCCCTCTTTCCCCCTTCCCTTACATCTCACCGTAAATAGATCAAAGCACATCTGTTTTGCCAACCAACAGCCACACATTTATAATTGTGACCTGGCCTGAATGGCTCAGAGCGACCCATTGGATGCTAAACGGGTTGGACACGGGAGATGCTGAAGCATATGAGCAGAGGAGTGCTTACAGTTAGTCGTCGGCAGACAGGGGGATTCTCTGGAGCCACACTGGGCCCTGTTGTCTAGTTTCGGGGCAGACTGATATAGATACCACGATTCTGGCCTGGGGAGGGGGACACAGAGGGACCAGGGCTGACCAGACATACAGCTGGGGCTAGGCTGGGGCTGTGTGGGGATGGGTTGGGATATATAGCTGGGGTATGGGGCTGGTCTCCTAGGCTTGGGACTGGAGTTGAGAGAAAAGGCTGGAGCCTTATAGCTTTAAAAGCAGCTTATAGGGCTGGGTAATAGGGGCTGAGGCTGGGGCTGGATCTGGGCTTTGGGTTAATGGCTTATCCCATTGCCAAGCTGGTGCTGGGGTACAGGCCAATACTGGGGCTATGACCTGGTCTGGTCCAGACTGAGGGTGAGTAGAGTAGGTGCCAGAGTGACCAGAGAAGCCTCAAGTTGTCCAGTTGTCACACCGTGACGCTGATTCAGTCTAATGAGCAGGTCCCTGTCAACCCACATTTGGCCCGTGTACACTTGTAGGATCTGGCAGCCGATAACCTGCTAGATTTCCACTCCCCAACCTCACCCCCACCCCACTTGCAGACACTAACTCCACGAGCATTGGGCTTGTCACCAGATCAACACCATACCGCTCAACAAGCACTGAGGTCCTGGGGATAATACCCACTATCGTCCTGACAAACAAACAAATAAATAAACAAATAATTAAACTAGGAAATGCTTAATCCCACAACGCCTGGTCATCCACTTGTCATTAAAAAGTGTGATTAGCTGGTGGCACAGCGGTCTAAGGCACTGCATCGCAGTGCTAGAGGTGTCACTACATACCCGGGTTCGATCCCAGGCTGTCGTAGCTGGCCGCATGAGGCAGTGCACAATTGGCGGGCCGAGATGTCTTTGTCCCATTGTGCTCTAGGAACTTGTGGCGGGCCAGGCGCATGCACGCTGATTTTGGTCGCCAGTTGTACGGCGTTTCCTCCGACACATTGGTGCGGCTGGCTTCCGGGTTAAGCAAGTGGTGTTTCAAGAAGCAGAGCGGTTTGGCAAGGTTATGTTTCGGATGATGCATGGCTCTCGACCTTCGCCTCTCCCGCGTCCGTACTGGATTTGCAGCGATGGGACAAGACTGTAACTACCAATTGGGGAGAAAAAGTGTGATTAGCTAAGCTACATTAATGGGACATTTTGTCCCATTAAATACCACACCGTTACATTAAAGTCAAAAAGATGCGTGGACTTTGTATGTGTATACTATCTGAAACATCTGTGGTATTTTTTTGTTAGAGATTGTAATACGCACTAAGTCTACCATGTCCCACCTCGACCCTCTACTCATAAAAGCTGGTGAAAGAACTTCTTCCAGTTTTAAGCCAAACAATGTTGAACATCATTAACAAATCTCTCCTAGCTGGGATAGTGTCTGAGTCTTTTGAATTGCCTGAAATTAAACCACTCCTTAAGAAACTTAATCTTGATCCAGATGATCTGAAAAATGACAGGCCCATCTCAATTCTCCCTTTTCACTCAAAGATTTTTGAGAAAACTGTTGCTCAGCAGCTTATGTCCTTCCTTATTTCGAAACACTCCAGTCAGTATTTTGACCATGTCATAGCACTGAGACTGCACTGTTAAAGTTGTAAATTTTCTTACTGCTGTCCTCTGACCGTGGCCAGGTCTCTGTTCTCATTCTTTTAGATTTAAGCCCTGCTTTTGATACAGTTGATCACCGCATTATCAACAGGTGTAAACTAAGAGTGAAATATTTACTTATGGCTTCTTTTCCAACAGAGTTAAAGATAAGATAAAAAACTAAAATATAAATAGTGACACTGCGAATAATGAATCAAAATAAAGAGTAAAAATAACATGGCTATACATACACTGAATGTATAAAACATTAGGACATAGACTAACCAGGTGAATCCAGGTGAAAGCTACAGTGTGATCCCTTATTTTAATCTGTTGTTAAATCTACTTCAATCAGTGCATATGAAGGGGGGGAGACCGGTTAAAGAAGGATTTTTAAGCCTTGAGACAATTGAGACATGGATTGTGTATGTTTGCCATTCAGAGGGTGAATGGACTAGACTAAAGATTTGAGTGCATTTGAACGTGGTATGGTAGTAGGTGGCAGGTGCACTGGTTTGAGTGTGTCATGAACTGCAACACTGCTGGGGTTTTCCCTCTCAACAGTTTCCCGTTTGTATCAAGAATGGTCCACCACCCAAAGGACATCCAGCCAACTTGACACAACTGTGGACAGCATTGGAGTCACCTTGTAGAGTCCATGCGCCTAACGAACTGTGTGTGTATGTGTGTGTGGTGTCAGTATGCATGTGTGAGCATGTTATGTGTGTGGGTGTATGTAGTGTGTGTGTCAGTGGAAGTACATGAGTGTGTGTGCATAGTAAGTGCAAGAGTGTTAAGTGTAAAACATTGTCAATGGAGGTAGCCATTTGGTTAGCTATTGAGCAGTCTTGTTTAGAAGTAATTTTGGCTTCCAGACTTCGTGCTTTGGTACCGCTTGCCGTGTGGTAGCAGAGAGAAGAATCTGTGGCTTGCGTGGCTAGAGTCTGGTATTTATCTCGACTTGGTGGGCCTCCGAGGACGAACACTATACAGAAAGAAACATACCAGACATACTCTATCGTCTTTGTTTAAGATAAAGTTCAAATGTAAAGCTGCTCCAACAGGCTTTCATGTAAAATGTATATATATACAAATAAATAAATGAGAGAGAGAGAGAGAGAGAGAGAGAGAGAGAGAGAGAGAGAGAGAGAGAGAGAGAGAGAGAGAGAGAGAGAGAGAGAGAGAGAGAGAGAGAGAGAGAGAGAGAGAGAGAGAGAGAGAGAGAGAGAGAGAGAGAGAGAGAGAGAGAGAGAGAGAGAGAGAGAGAGAGAGAGAGAGAGAGAGAGAGAGAGAGAGAGAGAGAGAGAGAGAGAGAGTCTTATTTACTGGTGAGGATGATGCCTTCCCAATCCCATCTTCATTCTCAAGACGTCTCCTTCTCCACCTCCTCCTCCAACAGAAGGACGGACCAGCTTCCCAGAATTTCTCATGGGCACTGTCCTGGAAAATGGCACAAAGGTTTACTTAACTTGGTCATTGGCTGTGGCACCAATTACTGGTAATATATATCAAATAGGTCCTGGGCCGGGACCCGTGAAAACAAGACTGATCATTACAATGACGACAACTGTCAGTCTGCTCACCGCCGAGCTCCAGCTGTTAAAATAATTAGCTCATGGCCTGTGAATAAAACAACAATACAACGAGCCGAGACGATGTCCAAAATATTCATAGCCTCAGATGCAGTGGCGATTTTAGCATGTAATTCGTGGTGGGGGAAACTATTGATTTTCATTTTTGTATGCATGCCAGCAAAGCCAATACACAACACAACACAAAAAAATACATTCATTGCACTATAACGGTGACAAACAGTGCCCACAAACTGTTAGGGCCTACACAGAGATTTATTTTCAGCACCGTGGAGTGAATCCTTACCACTGCTACACATGGCTATGAGCGGAGCCTTGTCTGGCAGCATAACAGTTAATTCAGCCTCGTTTACTGCCTTTTTAAAAAACATTGCTGATATGGCTGACTTGCTTAAACAAATGTGGTTTCTACTGACAATTGACATGTACAAACTATGGCACATGGGAATGATGAGCGGAAAAGAGGCAATCCGTAGTTTCGATTAAGACATTAATGAGCGAAATAAGATGGGCGTAGTCAATATAACTATTTGTTCAGCACTTTTGAAATGTACAGCGACAGAATTCAGACCATGGGCCGTTCTTACAGTGTTCTCCCTGTATACCAAGTTAGAACCATAGGATAAATAAAGGGGGCTTATCACCAGACAATGAAAGCTCTTAAAATATTTGATGTTTACATTTCTCTATAACAGGCTATAGGCTACAGTACATGTGCACCACCAAGTCAGAAGAGTAGGCTAAGTTATGAGGGGGAAAAGGACCAAATTATTAGGGTGAGGAACATGGGCTACTAACAGCTTACTACACAACATACACTTAGTATTACTTTCTTAGCTAGAGTATACATATCTCCCTGGCATATTACATAATTTAGGCAGCAGCATACAATACATTTTTGGACTCACCTTGTTGTGCTGTGCTTAAAAAGGAAGGTGGCGTAGTGGTGCTTGATGTGGGCAAATTTTGTGCATCAAACTTTTTCATCAAAGTCTGGTGATCTCTGGATTTATGGTGCTTTCAAGATAACTGGGAACTCGGGGAAAAAACAAGGTTGAATCGTCAGTGATATTCAGGTTGTAGCTCTAGAAAGAGGCCCGATATCCCGACTTGGAATTCCGAGTTGGATGACCGTTCAAAATGTATTTTCCCAGTCATAGCTAGATTTTTTCAGAGTTCCCAGTTTTCTTGAACTCACTGAAGTCTGAGATTTCCCAGTTCCGAGTTTCCAGTTGTTTTGAACGCTGTAGAAATCATGCCTGATTGACAGCATGGCCAATGTATTCCACCTTTTCTGGTCCATGGTGTTGCATGTGAATATTTATAATTTTAAGCTTGGAAAAGAGACCCTTAAACCAAGACTTGGATCACACACTCTCTCCACTGAATAGCAGGCTAGTGATTGCTTTGCAACGCTTGCAGTTACTAACTGATTCCTTCCAAACCATTCTTTGTTGGGTTAGGGTTATTTGCGATTTCCAACTTGTTGTATAATGTTAATGTCCAATGGCCGATGAATACCGATATGTTTTATCTACAATTTCTCTTCATATGACAAGGATTTACCAGTAGATTGTCGACTTCATTCATGATGATGACTGCTTGTCTAGCTCACTAGCTAAGATTTTGAAAGTATGACGTTGACATAGTCGGTCCAATCAAATCTACGGTAGACATAACGTGATTGACGTAATTTTATCTATTGCCAATGACCTTGACATTGAGCCTTCTTGGATGGGTACTTCTAATGTAAATATATGGCAGCACCTAGGGGGCTTGAATTTTCGACCTCTCCCTGTAGATTTTGTAGTGATGTAGTGTCGCCATGAGTGACAGAACAATGAGCCAATCACGGCGCAGCTAGAGAACATTACCAACCTCTACGCTCTATATTTTACGCTGGCTGCCCCACCACCACGGAAAACACAGAGCTAGGCTGAAACACCTGCATTTTGGAGCTGTCTTTCTCAGGAAAGCAAAAAATAAACCACGTTTGTATGCGGCTTTATTAACTCAATGATTTTGTTTTACATTGTTTGCAAACTGATATGTGACATGTATTAATGCCAAAATATATATTTCACGTGGTAACTCCCACGCTCACTGCGACAGGTGGATTCATGTGTCATTCACAGTAGTCTCCTAGCTACAGCCTACAGAGCCTCATCAACCATGCCTCTCAACAACTATGTTTGGTTGCACCAGCAACTCTCCTCTCCGGTCTGTGGGATCTGAATTTGTGGTTGTATTATCTAGTGGAAACCCTCTTCTCCTGCCTGCCTGGTTGCATGCGTTATGAGAGAGCGAACACAAACGGCCACTGAAAGCAAGTTATGTGTTAATAAAAGCAGTTTATTGTCCCCTAAAACTAGCTAGAATGATCCAATCTATAGCTAGCTTACAAAACTTCTAATGTTAGCTTTAGAGTAGCCTAGCTAGCTTGATAGCTGCTTAGCTAACTTTAGCTAGCTAGGTTTATGCAATCACGCAGCAAGCAACTAACGTAAGTATAGGTTTTAAATGTAACCCTGCCTTGTTACAAAGTCTGTGTTTAGTGTTAATTGTAATCCTACCTTAAATAAAGCTTATAGAATGAATACTTGCAGAAGAGCAGTGTAATCAGAGGAACAAATAATGTTTTATGACATAAAATGTAAATACTTTTCTAGAATGAAATTAATATTTATAGAAATTGTCATCATTCTTTGCAAAACGCTCAGCCCTGCTATAGTAGTTCACTGAACTACAGAGTATGTTGTCCATTGATGTTGTCTCTGGCTTTTTTAAATGATCAGATTCAAAATGTATAATAACAAAGTTTGTGGTAGTTTAAAAGGGTTTGATCCAACTTAGGTCAGGAGTGTTTCCAATTCACATACCCAGCCCTAGTCATAGCCCTGATGAAAAGGGAAGCTATTTATAATAACAATCTTTTGTCATAGCCTATGAATAGGACCCAGAGTTTTACCTGACCAGGTCATGAGATCAGGAAACATTTTGACACACCACTTTTGAACCTGTCGTGCCACCTCTGCCTGAAAACCTGCCTGCCACTGGTGCTGCTACGGACTGGGGTACAGCGTCTTCAGACATACGCACATACACACATGCATGCGCAAACACACACATGCACGGACTGGGTATCAAGGCCATGTCTTCATACTAGGGATTCACAATATATCGGTAAACGTATCGGAATCAGCCGATATTAGCTAAAAATGCTAACATCGGCATCGATGTCTAGTTTAAGGCTGATGTGCAAAACCGATGTCAAAGCTGACGTGCATACCTATATAATGTAGATAGCCGACATAATGACGCCACGAAAAATACAGCGCTACACAGAACAAAATCATTTGACAAAAATTTCAGCGTGACAACTCAAAGGCAAAATCCATTAACGCTAAGATAATGGAATTCGTTGCCCTTGACAATCAACCTTTCTCTGTCGTGGATGATGTTGGCTTTCGCCGACTGGTCGAGCAACTCGAGCCCCTGTACTGCCCTACTGGAGTTACACAGTATTGTTGGAACACACATCCCTGAGCTACTTGCTATGGGCATCACTACTATTAGCTTCACGACTGACGTTTGGACCCGCGATGTCAGCCCCATGAGCATACTGAGTCTGACAGCCTAGTGGGTCGACGAGGATTTCGTACTGAGGAAAGCCGTATTGCATGCTCAAGAAGGTGGTGGTTCTCATACTGCTGCTGCCATTTCAATGACATTTGAGAACATGTTTGAAACAGGAACACACTCCTAGCTCCATTCGAACAACTGACTCGAGAAATAAGCTTATCAACTGTGTCTGCAGCAGACGTGATACCCTCTGTCATGGCATTGAAACTCCTGCTGAACAAAACTGCCGACACAGACCGTGGGGTTAAAACTTGCAAAAGTACTCTACAAGAGGCTGTGAACAAGTGATTGGGTGGCATTCTCTCTTTACTGTGTCGCTACCATGCTCGATGCTAGGTACAAGTACAGCTACTTCGATGCAGGCAAGAAACAGGGTTTATGTGAAATGTTAGACACAGCTGGACAAGATAGAAACGGACACAGTGACAGTGCGCACCAATGAAGAGAGGCCACGGACAGACAGAGCTGAAACTTCAGTGCTTGACATGTATGATGCAATCCTGGTTGAGACTGAACAAATGAACAACAAGTAAGTGAAGGAAATAGGTTTAGATGTTCTACTGGTAATGGGGACATACGTAAATGCCAACAAAATAACGTTTTGGTCTGTGTGTGTGTGTGTGTGTGTGTGTGTGTGTGTGTGTGTGTGTGTGTGTGTGTGTGTGTGTGTGTGTGTGTGTGTGTGTGTGTGTGTGTGTGTGTGTGTGTGTGTGTGTGTGTTTGTGTGTTTCAACTATTTAACTGTGCTAGAATGCTTAAAAGGCCGCCACATTTTTTAATATCGGTTTTAGGTATAATTATTTTTGTCAAGGAAAATATTGGATATCGGTATCGGCCAAAAATGTCATATCAGTGCATCCCAAACACACACACAGACTGGGGAAGAAGGCCACGTGTCTTCAAACGAGGCCTTCGACACTGGAAAAAAAAAACTGGCTTTGTTTAATGATAACATGTCTTCGTTGAGGTAACATCAGGGAGAAGGGAGCAGCTACCCAAAATATAGCAATTGTTGGAGAAGGGAACAGCTACCCAAAATATAGCAATTGTTGGTGGCAGCCTTTGGTTAGGACACTGTGTTCATAGCAAAGTAGAGTTTTGATCTTTCTGTTCACTCGCCACAGCCATTAGGAAGCGGTTCTGGTTCAACATCCCTCCTCATTACTCATTAAATTACAATTTTAAATGATGACGATAATGTGTGTGAAGAGATAGCGTTTTTGTGCAAGTTTGTATGCATTGCACATGTATGTATAGAGTTACCATGACATGGCCCACCATGCTAGATAGGAGAAGGGCAGTAGGTTCACAAAAATAAAAAAAATCTAAAGGATGGGTGATAAAATATATATTTTTATTAACAGGAATAGGATCAATCCAGCCAGAGCCGCCAGAACAGCTTCAATGAGCCTTGGCATAGATTGGCATAGATTGTCTGGAAGCAACACCATTCTTCCACGAGAAATTCCATCATTTGGTGGTTTGTTGGAAAATGCTGTCTAAGGCGGCGCTCCAGAATTTCCCAATTGGGTTGAGATCGGGTGAGAGTGAGAGTGAGAGTGAGAGAGAGAGAGAGAGAGAGAGACACACACAAAATGCTCCTTTTAAGACCCCTCTTTCAAACACACACAGAATGTTGTGGATGGAGACCTGCACAGATAATTATTTCATTGAATTCCTTTATGCTTTATTTTGTGTGACTAGGTCACAAAAGGCTTGATTCAATCGGTATCACAGAAGTTCAGTGCTATAGCACGATTTAAACTTAAAGGCAATGTTCCCGCGTTCGCAGAGACTTCATTTACGGTAAATGCTGCACATGTCCTGTGTGTGTGTCCTCCTCCCAGAGTGCTAAGAACCTTGGCGTGATCCTGGACAACACCCTGTCGTTCTCAACTAACATCAAGGCGGTGACCCGTTCCTGTAGGTTCATGCTCTACAACATTCGCAGAGTACGACCCTGCCTCACGCAGGAAGCGGCGCAGGTCCTAATCCAGGCACTTGTCATCTCCCGTCTGGATTACTGCAACTCGCTGTTGGCTGGGCTCCCTGCCTGTGCCATTAAACCCCTACAACTCATCCAGAACGCCGCAGCCCGTCTGGTGTTCAACTTTCCCAAGTTCTCTCACGTCACCCCGCTCCTCCGCTCTCTCCACTGGCTTCCAGTTGAAGCTCGCATCCGCTACAAGACCATGGTGCTTGCCTACGGAGCTGTGAGGGGAACGGCACCCCCGTACCTTCAGGCTCTGATCAGGCCCTACACCCAAACAAGGGCACTGCGTTCATCCACCTCTGGCCTGCTCGCCTCCCTACCTCTGAGGAAGTACAGTTCCCGCTCAGCCCAGTCAAAACTGTTCGCTGCTCTGGCACCCCAATGGTGGAACAAACTCCCTCACGACGCCAGGTCAGCGGAGTCAATCACCACCTTCCGGAGACACCTGAAACCCCACCTCTTTAAGGAATACCTAGGATAGGATAAAGTAATCCTTCTAACCCCCCCCCCCCCCTTAAAAGAGTTAGATGCACTATTGTAAAGTGGTTGTTCCACTGGATATCATAAGGTGAATGCACCAATTTGTAAGTCGCTCTGGATAAGAGCGTCTGCTAAATGACTTAAATGTAAATGTAAATGTCGGCTCAATCGAAATTACCTTTAAATTCAAATTGCGCTACTTCCGCAGTATGGATTGAATCAAGCCCAAATTCTCGGTAATACTCTACACATACTATGCACTCTTACACACCTCTATTCCTACCCCGCTTGGGGACTGCAGAGTGAAACACACGCCACACCCTCCTTCACCATACTGCCTTCCCGTCCTCACCCTCCACACATTGCCACTCATAATCGGCTGTTCCTGAAAAGCAAAGTGTTACAGTAATTAGCTAAACACAGTGCTAAAGCTGTCAAGTGGTTAAGCAGGCATAAGCGAGGAGATTTCACGGGAGCAGGGGGATAGGGCACAGGGGCCTGGGTTGGGCATCTAGTATCTGATCTATGGGAGACAGTGAAGATGAGAACAGATAAGAGCCACACGAGGCCCTCTGACAAACACACACCAATGCTAAAGGGCTCAAACACTCAGCATAACTCTACATTATGATAATATATCTGTTGTGGAAATTCTTACACAGGGACACTCAAAGTCAATCTAAATTGAAATCATTCTTTATTTGTCAGCGCGTTGGAGAGGTTCCATCCAACTCAATGCACCATAGTGCACATGTCAATCAGGGGCTCTGCTTGGGCAGTCCCAGCAGTGGTCTTATATACGGCAATACACAGACAAGTTGTATTTTCATGATTTAGTATAATTAATGAATCATTACCATTTTGTTTCATTCATGTGACCGACCAATACCAGTTCATAACGTGTGACAGACCAATACCTCACGAGGCGTCTTCTCTCTAAGCTGAGACCTTCAAACGGAGATATCTTTCGTTCTCAAAACAAGGTCAGCCATAAATAGAACACAGAAATTAGATATAAGAAAATCACAAACATTACATTCCCATTGTATATCACTGAATGCAATCATATACATTTATCGTTATGATATGAATTGCTGTAACATAAAAATTCCACATGAAATAAAGTTTAGGTGTATACCGCAGCCCACTCAAGTGATAGAAGAGGAAACTCTGCAACACTTTAGGTCTCACGAAAAAACGACATATAAAATCAGGGCATAAGACAGTATGTCTGTACTGTTCCCGTGTGGCTCAGTTGGTAGAGCATGGCGCTTGCAACGTCAGGGTTGTGGGTTCATTCCCCACGGGGGGACCAGGATGAATATGTATGCACTTTCCAATTTGTAAGTCGCTCTGGATAAGAGCGTCTGCTAAATGACTTAAATGTAAATGTAATGTTTCCTCGTCTTTGTTTTTAGTCAATGGTTACACACCCTCTAGTGGTATTAAAATACATATGGCAACCCCTACTTTGACGAGAGAGCCTTAATATTTTCATAGAAACACCACAGAAAACCACTGTCTTTTTATGATATGGAAAACTAAACATATCACAAAGCTTGTGAAAAGGCTTTTCATAACAATAAGAGATAGACCATATGTAACGGGTTCACCAAAATACTAAACCTATTCATCTCTCAATGATCCATTTCTTCATGAAATACAGATTGAAGAACAGTATCTATTTCATGTATTAGTCTTACAACATTTGCTTTGTACTAAATTGAGCCAAACCACTTTATTACTGTTTTAAGTAAGTTTAAAATACTTTTTAATAATACGTTTTATGTCGTTTTTCCTAATTCAACAGACCTGAGAGGAAATCTATAAATTCTTGACAGGAAATGCTTCATATTCAATTGATTTTGGCAGTAAAAAACACTCAGGCACCTATTCTGGAGCCATGCTGGTGATTACAGGCATGTTGGGACACTAAAAGTCACCCCCAGTTTGCCTCACCAACACCACTGGTCGTACCCCCTACCACCATCTCGTCCGTTTAAAACGAGATGCCTTCTGGGGGTGTGTTAGCATAGGCTGTTGTTGTTGCACCATTGACTATGTGTAATTCTCTCCAAATCAGTTTCACCCCCCGACACCCCCCCCCCCCCCCCCAACACACTCTCCCCGATTTAACGACCAGAAAAAGGTCACATTTTTGAGAAGTGACTTCAATGCGTGTTCCATGCTGGGTTGTCACTTTCGATTTCCTAAAACTATTTTGTGTCACACATTCATCAAGCTCACGGAACGGTACATGCTCCACCTCATGGCGCACCAGTGACTATCCAAGATTGTGCCATTTTTTTCTCTAACGTAAAAACATTTTCACCGCAGTTCGCACTGATTTATTCTATGAGCCTCAAGTCAGGGGCGGAATTGGCAGGGATTCCTACTTTTTTGTGTGATGACTTCCCAATGTGACTTTCCTCTAATTCCACTCCTGCCTAAACCTGAACTGATTGTGAACATTAAGAGAGCAAAAAGGGAAATCCTTCCGACATTCATAAAATACATACAGTATATTTTACAGTATCTACAACTGTATTTAAAGGGAAGTGTACTTCAGGGAGAGACTGAACCCATCCGCCCATCTGTTTCATTTATCCCTCAACCCATCCAACAACCTTAAACTCAGTTTGAGGTAGCCACAGGACACTGTCTTTTCCTTTTGGGGCTTGCTCACTGGACGTAGAGGGGGGGGATCTTTAACTCCCTGCACCAGAATTAATGGAGCATGTGATGTAGCCATGATCTGCAGTGGGCTCCCAACTCGCAGGTGACACTAGTCTACGCGGGTCCATGTATCGTGACCTAAGTGAGCTATATCATAAGTGCATGTGTCTGCTGATGACTAGTGACCTTTCCCTAGTCTGGAGCCGTGACCTTTCCCTAGTCTGGAGCCATCCATTTCAATTACGGCACTGTAGCGGGGCTAGCTAAGTCAGAAATAGTTGGAGTGCCCAGCTGAAAAGCATACAGTATGTTTCGACTTTATACTCTACTGAATGTTGCTGTTTCTGTGACCATGATAGGCCTATAGGCAGTGGTGTAAATACTTAAGTACTATTTACGTAGTTTTTGGGGGTATCTGTACTTTACTATTCATATTTTTGACAACTTCTACTTTTACTCCACTACATTCCGAAAGAAAATAATGTACTTTTTACTCCTTACATTTTCCTGACACCCAAAAGTACATTTTGAATGCTTAGCAGGACAGGAAAATCGTCTAATTCACACACTTATCAATCATCATCTCTACTGCCTCTGATCTGGCAGACTTACTAAACACAAATGCTTCGTTTGTAAATTATATCTGAGTGTTGGAGTGTGCCTCTAGCTATCTGTAAATAAAAAAAAACAAGAAAATTGTGTCTTCTGCTTTGCTTAATATAAGACATTTTAAATGATTTATACTTTTACTTTTGATACTTAAGTACATTTAAAACCAAATACTTGTAGACTTTTACTCAAGTAGTATTTTACTGGGTGACTTCTACTTTTACTTGAGTCATTTTCTTTTAAGGTACTTTTTCCACCACTGCCTATTGGCCATTCCATGTGAAGGGGGATGCAAAATATTTTTGGTATCTCAGATTGTTCTGGTCATATCATTAAAAGTAGCACTCTAGATATTTGACATGTTTCAGGAGCATAAAAAAGGGTTGTTTTGAGATAATAAAGATGTACTATGCAGAAATTGCTCTGCCATTTCCTGGTTGCAAAAATTCTAATGGTTTGCCTAATTTCAGTTTATGCAACAAAACAAGCAGGTGTAGTGTTGAGAATCATTGTACCATCTAAACCACTGTGAAATATATTTTCCATAACCAAAAATATTGTATTTTCAGATGTTTGAAACTGGTGTGCAAAACCGAAAGTAAAAGATGCAAAATCAAAACTTAAGATTTGATTTATTAGACTCCCCATTAGCCGACGCCAATGGCGACAGCTAGTCTTACTGGAGTCCGACACATAACGAAAAGATATTCCGGACAAAATACTTTACAATTTACATATATTTAAAAACATTAACATGTAGTGTGTGCGTGCACCTATCAGTTACACTCCCATTCAAACGTTTGGGGTCACTTACTGTAGAAATGTCCTTGTTTTTGAAAGAAAAGCACAGTTTTTTGTCCATTAAAATAACATCAAATTGATCAGAAATACAGTCTAGACGTTGTTAATATTGTAGCTGGAAACGGCAGATTTTTAATGGAATATATACATAGGCCCCATTATCAGCAACCATCACTCCTGTGTTCCAATGGCAATGTTAAACTAATCCAAGTTTATATTTTTAAACGGCTAATTGATCATTAGAAAACCCTTTTACAACTATGTTAGCACAGCTGAAAACTGTTGTCCTAATTAACGAAGCAATAAAACTGGCCTTTTTTTTTGACTAGTTGGATATCTGGAGCGTCAGCATTTGTGGGTTCGATTACAGGCTCAAAATGGCTAGAAACAAAGACTTTCTTCTGATACTCATCAGTCTATTCTTGTTCTGAGAAATGAAGGCTATTCCACACGAGAAAATGACAAGATTTTCTGACAATGACAATTTCTTGCCCAAATTAAACTGCCTGTTCCTCAGGACCAGAAGCTAGGATATGGATATAATTAGTAGATAGGTAGATTTGCATAGAAAACACTCTAAAGTTTCCAAAACTGTTAAAATAATGTCTGTGAGTATAACAGAACTGATATGGCAGGCGAAAATCTGAGGAGAATCCATCCAGGAAGTGGGAGTTTTTTGATGTGGGTATTTTCAATTGAATGCCTATAGACTATCTAATGGGTTAGGACCCAGATTGCAGTTCCTATGGCTTCCACTAGATGTCAACAGTCTTTAGACATTACTGAACAAAACGCGCCAACAAAACAGAGTTTTTGGGATATAAAGAGGGACTTTATCGAACAAAATTAAGATGTATTGTGTAGCTGGGACTCTTGTGAGTGCAACCATATGAAGATCTTCAAAGGTAAGTGATTAATTTTATCGCTATTTCTGACTTTTGTAATTCCTTTACTTGGTTGTAAAATGTTTGTATGCTTTTGTAAGCGGGCGCTGTACTCAGATGATCGCTTGGTATGCTTTCGCCGTAAAGCCTTTTTGAAATCTGACAAAGCGGCTGGATTAACAAGAATTTAATCTTTAAGCCGATGTATAAGGCTTGTATTTTTTATGAATGTTTATTATGACTATTTCTGTATTTTGAATTTGGCGCTCTGCAATTTCACCGGTTGTTGTCGAGGTGGGTTGCTAGCGGAACGCCTGCGCCAGAAAGGTTAAAGTGGCTATACATATATAATAACAGAGAGTAGTAGCAGTGTGGGTGGGGGGGGGGATAGTGTGGGTAGCCATTTGATTAGCTGTTCATGTCACGTTCTGACCTTAGTTCCTTTGTTTTGTCTTTTGTTTTAGTATGGTCAGGGCGTGGGGGTTGTCTATGTTAGTTTTTCTATGATTTTCTATTTCTGGGGGGCAGCCCCTCAGTCCGGAGCTGCCCCTCAGTCCTTCAGTCCAGAGGCGTCCCTTAGTCCCGTGGGACCATTTATTAGGGTTCCCAGGCCAAGGTCGGCGGCGAGGGTCGCCATTCCTAGGAGGCCACAGAAGCGGACTAAGACTATGGTGGAGTGGGGTCCACGTCCAGCGCCAGAGCCGCCACCGCGGACAGATGCCCACCCAGACCCTCCCCTATAGGTTCAGGTTTTGCGGCCGGAGTCCGGACCTTGGGGGGGGGGTGGGGAGATACTGTCACGTTCTGACCTTAGTTCCTTTGTTTTGTCTTTTGTTTTAGCATGGTCAGGGTGTGAGTTGGGTGGGTTGTCTATGTTAGTTTTTCTATGATTTTCTATTTCTGTGTGTGGCCTGATATGGTTCTCAATCAGAGGCAGCTGTCAATTGTTGTCCCTGATTGGGAACCATATTTAGGTAGCCTGTTTTCTGTTGGGTGTTGGGGGTGATTATTTTCAGTCTTTGTGTGTCTGCACCAGACAGAACTGTTTCGGTTGTTTCTTTGTTGTTTTGTTATTCAGTGTTCAGTTTTGATTATTATTAAATATCATGAACACTTACCACGCTGCACCTTGGTCCTCACCTTCTTCCACCGACGACAGCCGTTACAGAACCACCCACCAAAAAAGGACCAAGCAGCGTGGTAAAGGGCAGCAGCAGCAGCGATCGCAGGATTCCTGGACCTGGGAGGAAATTCTGGACGGTAAGGGACCCTGGGTACAAGCTGGAGAATATCGTCACCCTCGTGAAGAGCTGGAGGCAGCTAAAGCCGAGAGGCGGTGGTATGAAGAGGCTGCACGAAAGCGCGGCTGGAAGCCAAAGAGGCAGCCCCAAAAATGTATTGGGGGTGGCACACGGGGTGTGGTGTTAAGCCAGGTAGGAGACCTGAGCCAACTCCCCGTGCTTACCGTGGAGAGCGAGCGTACGGGCAGACACCGTGTTATGCGGAAGAGCGCACGGTGTCTCCAGTACGTGTGCATAGCCCGGTGCGGTACATAGCAGCACCTCGTATCGTCCAGGTTAGATTGGGCATCGAGCCAGGTGCCATGAAACCAGCTCTACGCATCTGGTCTCCAGTGCGTCTCCTCGGGCCGGGGTACATGGCACCAGCTCTACGCATGGTGTCTCCTGTACGTGTACATAGCACAGTGCGGCTTATTCCACCTCGCCGCACTGGCATGGCTACAGGGAGTATTCAGCCAGGTAGGGTTGGGCAGGCTCAGTGCTCGAGACCTGTAGTGCGCCTCCACGGTCCGGACTATCCGGTGCCTTCTCCAAGAACCAGCCCTCCTGTGGCAGCCCCACGCACCAGCCCTCCGGTGGCGGCGCCACGTACCAGGCCTCCAGTTCCAGCACCCCGCACTCGCCTTGAGGTGCGTGTTCCCAGCCCGGTACCACCAGTTCCGGCACCACGCACCAGGCCTACTGTGCGCCTCCAGGGTCCAGTATGCCCTTTTCCTACTCCCCGTACTCGCCCAGTGGTGCGTGTCCCCAGCCCGGTACCACCAGTTCCGGCACCACGCACCAGGCCTACTGTGCGGTTCCAGGGTCCAGTATGCCCTGTTCCTGCTCCTCGCACTCGCCCAGTGGTGCGTGTCCCCAGCCCGGTACCACCAGTTCCGGCACCACGCACCAGGCCTACTGTGCGCCTCAGCAGGCCTGAGTCTCCCGTCTGTCCAGCGCCGCCTGAGCTGCCCGTCTGTCCAGCGCCGCCTGAGCTGCCCGTCTGTCCAGCGCCGCCTGAGCTGCCCGTCTGTCCAGCGCCGCCTGAGCTACCCGTCTGTCCAGTGCCGCCTGAGCTGCCCGTCTGTCCAGTGCCGCCTTAGCTGCCCGTCTGTCCAGCGCTGTCTGAGCCGCCCGTCTGTCCTGAGCCGTCATAGCCGCCCGTCTGTCCTGAGCCGCTAGAGCCGTCCGTCAGTCAGGAGCTGCCAGAGCCGCCCGCCAGTCAGGAGCTGCCAGAGCCGCCCGCCAGTCAGGAGCTGCCGGAACCGCCCGCCAGTCAGGAGCTGCCGGAGCCGCCCGCCAGTCAGGAGCTGCCGGAGCCGCCCGCCCGCCAGTCAGGAGCTGCCGGAGCCGCCCGTCAGTCCGGAGCTGCCCTTCAGTCCTGAGCTACCCCTCAGTCCTGAGCCGTCCCTCAGTCCTGAGCTGTCTCTCAGTCCGGAGCTGTCCCTCAGTCCGGAGCTGCCTTTCAGTCTGGAGCTGCCTTTCAGTCCGGAGCTGCCCTTCAGTCCGGAGCTGCTCTTCAGTCCGGAGCTGCCCTTCAGTCCGGAGCTCCCTTTCAGTCCTGAGCTACCCCTCAGTCCTGAGCTGCCCCTCAGTCCGGAGCTGCCCCTCAGTCCGGAGCTGCCCCTCAGTCCGGAGCTGCCCCTCAGTCCGGAGCTGCCCCTCAGTCCGGAGCTGCCCCTCAGTCCGGAGCTGCCCCTCAGTCCGGAGCTGCCCCTCAGTCCTTCAGTCCAGAGGCGTCCCTTAGTCCCGTGGGACCATTTATTAGGGTTCCCAGGCCAAGGTCGGCGGCGAGGGTCGCCATTCCTAGGAGGCCACAGAAGCGGACTAAGACTATGGTGGAGTGGGGTCCACGTCCAGCGCCAGAGCCGCCACCGCGGACAGATGCCCACCCAGACCCTCCCCTATAGGTTCAGGTTTTGCGGCCGGAGTCCGGACCTTGGGGGGGGGGTGGGGAGATACTGTCACGTTCTGACCTTAGTTCCTTTGTTTTGTCTTTTGTTTTAGCATGGTCAGGGTGTGAGTTGGGTGGGTTGTCTATGTTAGTTTTTCTATGATTTTCTATTTCTGTGTGTGGCCTGATATGGTTCTCAATCAGAGGCAGCTGTCAATCGTTGTCCCTGATTGGGAACCATATTTAGGTAGCCTGTTTTCTGTTGGGTGTTGGGGGTGGTTATTTTCAGTCTTTGTGTGTCTGCACCAGACAGAACTGTTTCGGTTGTTTCTTTGTTGTTTTGTTATTCAGTGTTCAGTTATGATTATTATTAAATATCATGAACACTTACCACGCTGCACCTTGGTCCTCACCTTCTTCCACCGACGACAGCCGTTACAGTTCAGGAGTCTTATGGCTTGGGGGTAGAAGCTGGAAATAGGTTTTGTCGTGCCCTCTTCACGACTGTCTTGGTGTGCTTGGACCATGTTAGTTTGTTGTTGATGTACATGCCAAGGAACGTGAAGCTGTCAACCTGCTCCACTACAGCCTCGTCGATGAGAATGGGGGCGTACTCGGTCCTCTTTTTCCTCTAGTCCACAATCATATCCTTTGTCTTGATCACATTGAGAGAGAGGTTGTTGTCCTTGCACCACATGGTCAGGTCTCTGATCTCATCCCTATAGGCTGTCTCATCGTTGTCAGTAATCAACACACACTGTTGTGTCATCAGAAACTTAATGATGGTATTGGAGTTGTGCCTGGCCATGAGTGAACAGGGAGTACAGGACGGGACTGAGCATGCACCCTGAGGGGCCCCCATGCTGAGGATCAGCGTGCCGGATGTGTTGTTACCTACCCTTACCACCTGGGGCGCGGCCTGTCAAGAAGTCTAGGATCCAGTTTCAGAGGGAGCTGTTTAGTCCCAGGGTCCTTAGCTTAGTGAGGAGTTTTGAGGGCACTATGGTGTTGAACGCTGAGCTGCAGTCAATGAATAGCATTCTCACATAGGTGTTCCTTTTGTCCAGGTGGGAAAGGGCAGTGTGGAGTGCAATAGAGATTGCATCATCTGTGGATCTGTTGGTGCGGTATGCAAATTGGTGTGGGTCTAGGGTTTCTGTGATAATGGTGTTGATGTGAGACATGACCAGCCTTTCAAAGCATTTCATGGCTGCAGACATGAGTGCTACGAGTCGGTAGTCATTTAGGCAGGTTACCTTAGTGTTCTTGGGCACAGATACTATGGTGGTCTGCTTGAAACATGTTGGTATTACAGACTTAGACAGGGAGAGGTTGTGAAGACACTGTGAAGACACTTGCCAGTTGGTCAGTGCATGCTCTGAGTACACATCATGGTAATCTGTCTGTTTCCAGCGGCCTTGTTAATGTTGTTTAAAGGTTTTACTCACATCAGCTACGAAGAGAGTGATCATACAGTCATCCGGAACAGTTGAGGCTCTCATGCATGTTTCAGTGTTACTTTCCTCGAAGTGTGCATAGAAGTTATTTAGCTTGTCTGGTAGGCTCCTGTCACTGGGCAGCTCTCGGCTGTGCTTCCCTTTGCAGTCTGTAATAGTTTGCAAGCCTTGCCACATCCGATGAGCGTCGGAGCCGGTGTAGTACATATCAGTCTTAGTCCTGTATTGATGCTTTGCCTGTTTGATGGTTCGGAGGGCATACCGGGATTTCTTATAAGCTTCCGGGTTAGAGTCCCACTCCTTGAAAGTTGCAGCTCTACCCTTTAGCTCAGTGTGATTGTTTCCTGTAATCCATGGCTTCTGGTTGGGGTATGTACGTACAGTCACTGTGGGGACGACGTCCTCGATGCACTTATTGATAGCCAGTGACTGATGTGTTGTACTCCTCAATGCCATCGGAAGAATCCCAGAACATATTCCAGTCTGTGCTCGCAAAACAGTCCTGTAGTTTAGCATCTGCTTCATCTGACCACTTTTTTTATAGACCGAGTCACTGGTGCTTCCTGCTTTAATTTTTGCTTGTAAGCAGGAATCAGGAGGATAGAGTGATGGTAAGATTTGCCAGATGGAGGGAGAGTGAGTGCTTTGTATGCATCTATGTGTGTGGAGTAAAGGTGGTCTAGAATTTCTTTACCTCTGGTTGCACGTTTAACATGTTGATAGAAATTCGGTAAAACTGATTTAAGTTTCCCTGCATTAAAGTCACGGGGCACAAGGAATGCCTCTCCTGTTAACTTATGGCCGAATACAGCTAATTTAGTGCGGTTTTAGTTCCAACCTCGCTCTGTGGTGGTATATAAAAAAAACAGATAAACTCTCTGGGTAAATAGTGAGGTCTGCAGCTTATCATAAGATACTCCACCTCAGGCGAGCAAAACTTTGAGACTTCCTTAGATATTGTGCACCAACTGTTGTTTACATAAATGCATAGGCCCCCGCCCCGTGTCTTACCAGAGGCTGCTGTTCTGTCTTGCCGATAGAGTGTATAACCCACCAGCTCTATGTTCTTAATGTCGTCGTTCATCCACAACTCTGTGAAGCATAACATTTTACAGTTTTAATGTCCAGTTGGTAGGATATACGTGCTTTCAGTTCGTCCCATTTATTTTCTAGCGATTGAACGTTAGCTAGCAGAACGGATGGCAAGGGCAGATTAGCTACTCGCCGCCTGGTCCTCGCCGCCTGGCACCCTGATCTTTTGCCTCAGAATCGCTGTTTCCTTCTACAGCGAATCGTGGGGATCTGGACCTGGTCGAGTGTCAACAGTATATCCCTCGCGTCCGACTCATTGAAGAAAAACTCTTCATCCAGTTTGAGGTGAACAATCCCAGTTCTGATGTTTAGAAGCTTTTTTTTGGTCATAGGAGACGGTAGCAGCAACATTATGTACAAAACAAGTTACGAACGCAAAAAAAATAAAAAAAATAGCATGATTGGTTGAGGGCCGATAAGACGGCAGCCCTACACACTGGCGCCATCACTTACACTATCAAGCATTTCACACATATTATTTAGATACTGACTGTTAGCACTTGGTAGCCTATAGCAACACCCCAAAATAAAAGGCTTTAGATGTGCCAGGTGAACCTGGAACCACAACACTTGACATAAGATCTTCTCTAAGCATTACAGGGATATGGCTCTGAATATATACAGTGACACCTCCCCCATAAACATTCATGCCTCTTCTATAAATGTTATATCCTTGTATTGCTACTGATGTATTATCAAATTAATTATCTAAGTGAGTCTCAGAAATGGCTAATATTATAATGTTATCTGATGTTAGCAAGTTATTGATTTCATTAACCTTATTTCCAAGGCTAAATATATTAATATGGGCAATTTTCAGCCCTTTCAGCACAGGTCTCACCTGACTGAGGGGACATACTGGAAGCCTGGTGCGTGGAGCTGCCACAGGGCTTACCAGGCTGGGGAGACATACTGGAGGCCTGGTATGTGGAACCAGAACAGGTCTCACCGGACTGGGGAGATGCACTGGAAGCCTGGTGCGTGGAGCAGCTACAGAGCTTACCAGGCTGGGGAGACATACTGGAGGCCTGGTACGTGGAACCGGAACAGGTCTCACCGGACTGCGGAGATGCACTGGAAGCCTGGTGCGTGGAGCAGGCACCGGATACACTGTGCCGTGGAGGCGCACTGGAGGTCTCGAGCGTAGAGCTGGCACAACCCGTCCTGGCTGGATGCCCACTTCCACCCGGCAAATGCGGGGCGCTGCCATAGAGTGCACCGGCCTGGGAATGCTCACTGGAGACACTGTGCGCATTACTGCATAACACGGTGCCAGACCAGTCACAGACCAGTTGGCTCAGGTCTGAACCCTGACTCCGCCAATCTCCCCTTGTGCCCCCCCCAAAAAAATTTGGGGGCTGCCTCTCGTGCTTGCTTCGTTGAGCTATCTCCTCGTATCGTCGCCGTTCCGCTTTCGCTGCCTCTATCTCCTCCTTCGGACGGCGATACTTCCCGGCCCTTGTCCAGGGTCCTGCTCCCTCCAGGATTTCCTCCCAGGTCAAGTCTTCCTGACCACGCTGCTTGGTCCGTTGGTGGTGGGATCTTTTGTTACGTTCGCTGTCCTCAAGCTCCCTGTCATAAATGAACCAAGGTGCAGCGTGGTAGGCGTACATTTAGTTTAATATTAAATGTTCCACCAAAAAACAATAAAAAACTCAACGCACGTAAAGCTAGGAGTGCAACACCTGCAACACAAAAGACAAGATCCCACAACTGAAGGTGGGAAAAAGGGCTGCCTAAGTATGCTCCCCAATCAGAGACAACAATAGACAGCTGCCTCTGATTGGGAACCATACTCGGCCAACAAAGAAATATAAACATAGATTTCCCACCCTAGTCACACCCTGACCTACCAAATAGAGAATTAAAAGGATCTCTAAGGTCAGGGCGTGACAGTCTTACAGGAGGCATGTATACAGTAGGTCTAAAAAGAGCCTAATGGCCACTTCCATCATGATTTTCTAGAAAACTGTTTCTGATACAAATGTAAAAAGCATGTCAAACATCCTTCCTCACGATTAAGTATCTATGTGAGACTCCAAAAATATTTTGCATCCCCGCTCAAATGGAATCCCACTATACTTTCCATGGCACTCATGTAACAAATCCGGATTTGGCTCCCGCAGTTTATTTGAACCCTGCTGTTTCTGTATATATTGTACTATTGCACAACTGTGGTAGTAGCAACTTATCCTGGTGTACCATTTACAGTAACCCTGTGAGACCCACAGTTGCAGAAATGCCATGCTGCCTAAATTGCATCATGAACAGGTCCTAAACTAAGAAATCATGTCAAACACACCAGTGCATCTCCTTAGACCCAGATGTATCTCTTAGTAGTATTTGTTGTCTCTCAGTGTGATTATTGTGGCATCAGTAGCCTCTGAAACATTAGACACCTGTCCACTCTTCTGACATCACAAAGTATATATTGGTAGCCATCCATGCAAGTACTGTACATGACTTGAAATACGTTTTCCTGTCTTCTCTAATATGTAGTGATTATGTAGAAAAAATACATTGAGAAACAAACATTCTGAGCCAGAGCTACAAAGGTCGTGTTGTAAATTGATAAAAGTAATCTTTGGGCTTAAAGTGTTGAATAACTGAGACGTAGGGCCACATTCAGATGTTGATAGACAAGGAAGATACATTGTTTTTCTTCCAAATAATGCAAATTTGAAAAACCAAATACTCCAGAAGTAACTTTGATGTTCACTCTACACATCAAAATAACAAAAATGTACATCTTTTAAAAAAAAATTGGTTTATGAGGTCAAACTACTGCCATTGACAATCATTAATTTTATGTTAAAGAAGTAACTCCATGGGCACAGACGTCAATTCAACGTCTGTTCCAAGTTGGTTCAACATCATTTAATTGAACCAGTGTGTTTGTTCGCAGTGGGAAGATAGGAGATTATCTCTTCAAGTTAATCCAAAAACGACAACAAAATATTACTGAAAGTAGAAAACCCACAAAATAGTTGATCCTTTCAAAAATATATGTTTTGATAGTAAAATACTCACATTTGGATAGATCAAGTTGATCAATTTAGCTATTTCAGTCAAAATATGACTATATTTCAGGCATAGATTTTCCATCACATCAATGATTTTTATAGAATTTTACAGTTTTCTTAACACAATATTTTCCTGCCATAACATTTTCATAATCAGAGGCCTATTTGAAGTATTTCTGAAGGGTAATACATTGTTTTCTGTCATTTGGATCTATGCCTGGGTATCATACGGTTGTTTAGTCGGGGGCATCCTCAATGTGAGAGTCAGAGGTTACACTCAATACAAAATGTCTGAGTGAATGGAGACGCACAGAGAGAAACTGCTGAAGAGGGACTCACTTTGTAGACCCTGTAGTGAGGCGGGGGGCACACCTAACAACCTGTACCACGGTAGAGGCATTATAAAACTCACATGCACCCGCTAAACTTCTTTGAGCTTTTCTCTTAGTTTAATGTAATTTTGTAAGTTCAGAGTGGCAGAGATTGTGAACAAAATGCAATGTTCTCTGGGAAATACTTTTTCCAAATAAACACATTAAATGCACCCTACCTAAACCTGAAAAAAAAAAGAAATTGATGTAAATATCACTTTTACCACCAGGTGTAGACACTTCCTGTCATCAGAAGATATTATAGGACTGTCAACATTGTAAGAAGCCCCTGGTTTCACTGAACCACTATACTACTGAAAAAAATACAGCATAAGACCAATGAAGTGAATACCATAAATAGACTATGCTATTTAACACATGCAAAGGTTTATTAATAATTCTTGTTTAAATAGTCACACACAAAAAGACTTGTCAGTCAGTGATTTCAGTCTAAATTTGATTCATTTTTGGTTCAGTTCTTGGCATTGTTTTATCTTTATATTGGCAGTTGAGGGAGAGGTGTGGCCAAATCGAAAATGATTCGTCAACATCATACACATTTTGACATTTACGCAATGAACCACAAGTTTTCTACTTTTCCCCAATCTCTTCATCATCTCCATCTTTCTTTACCTCATGTAGGCACTCTGCTAGCTGTCAGTCAACCCCAGAGACGAGACCCAACACAGGATACACAACCTCAGATCTTATCAGCTATTCATTTAACCTTTCTTTTATGAAATTCCCTGGTATAGGTATAGACAGGGGTTAGAGAGGGGGGCCAGTAACCGAATGGTTACTGTTTCAAATCCCAGGGCTGATGGGAAAATCTGGCAGGAGTGAGATGGCAACCAAAGGGTTGCTGGTATCAGAATCTCAGGTGCCGCCTACCTCCATTGTGCCCTTGAGCAAGGCACTTAACGCCTAGCCTGGTCCAGCTCTAAACATTTTTGTTGTGTTAGGTTGAGGTACTTTTGAGTATGATCAATGACTATACTTGACACTTTCATATGCACGTCAATAATATGTTTTGATGTCTCGTAAATGGAAAGTTGTGTTGTGTTATTTTTTACCCCCACCTGGCTTTCAAATTTGAAAACACATGTTTGAGCTGCAGAATACCGCAATGGCTTGTGGTTATTGTCAAAAAGACAATCTTCTCACAAGTCTATGTAAAACATGGTACATTGATGCCCTAGATTTAGCATGTGTGTTTTGCAGAGAAAACACTGGCTGTGTTGTGATCATCATTATACACCTCGACTTGATTTCTAGATGTAATCTTTATCTAATTGATCAGATCATCTACATTGATAGATCATGGTCTTAGATAAACTGGAAGAACACACATTGTTACAGTGTTCAACTTAATACCAGGCACTTCTGCCTTGAAAATGGCATTTGACTGGTTGTGACCAAAACTGTAACTTTGCACTACCTCTTCTGAAGAAAGTGGGGGTGGG